>NC_056744.1:1232646275-1232868775 GCF_019279795.1 Protopterus annectens
GGCATGTGGAAAGGTGAGATTCCTCTTCATCTACAGCTTTCTAGCAGACACCTGAAGATTTTGGGCAAAAAGCGACTGGTATGTGGAACTGTTCATAATCCCCTCCACCTTGGCTGAAGGCCCACTTCCAGCTTATGAACAGCAACTAAAAAGCAGGGCACTGCCATCACCATGCTTCACTGTAGGGATGGTGTTCTTTTGTTGATACACAGTGTTGTTATTGTGCCAAACAAACCTTTTTGAATTGTGGCCAAACAGTGCAACCTTGGTCTCACTAAACCATAACACATTTTCCCACATGATTTAGATAGACCTGATATATTGCCCTTAAGAATTTAGCCAGACCTGGATGTTGTTCTGTGTGAGAAAAGGCTTCCATCTTCCAACCCTACCCCATAGGCCAGACAATTGGAGAATGCAAGAGAATATTGTCACATGTAGTACACAATGAATACCTGCCAGAGATTCCTGCAACTCCTTTAGCGTTGCTGTAAGTCTCCTGGCAGCCACCCTGACCAGTTTGGGTTTTGTCTTACAACACATTTGGAGGGATGTCCACTTCTTTGCAATGTCAAAGAAAGCAGGAACAGTCCAACAATGCAAGACTACGATAAAATCAAGTTTACTGATACCAACTTCAAACAAATAAAAACATGTAAACACATTAAGCGCTTTCGTCAGTAGTTAGACTTCTTCAGAATAACATTATGCTGCCTGTTCACACATTATATACAATCCCACTAATTGAACAAGTACATCATTTCCTTCCCCAACAACATGATACAGGAAATACAAAGCCCATAGTAAACAATCCAGGTATACATAAAAAATAACAAACAAGTAAAAAGTCTTGTTTACATACAAAAATTCCTTTAAATAAAGAATAATTGATTTAATTTTAAAAAAGGTTGTGAAGACATTTTTTCATTCAAACCAGGGGGGCAGTGTGAATTTAATCTTATCTGCCACTTTAATTCTAGAAATTCTAGATATTCCTCCACAGGTCCCCCTCTCTCCCCCAAGTCTACTTGTTCGAGAATGTAAAACCAGAAATTATGGTTATTATTAATGTTAATATGCTTAAATAAAGCATTATTGGCATTCCTTTGTTTTATATCATATAGGTGCTGGTATACCCTGTGTCCAAAGGCATTTTTTGTTTTCCCTATGTAGAAACCTTTACAATTTTTACATACCACGATGTAGACCACCCCTTTAGTATAGCAGTACATTCTCTTTTTGTTAATGATCCGTCCATAATTGCCCAGCTTAAAACTATCAGTATTCATCATATAGGGACACTGAGCACATCTACCACACTTAAAAGTACCCACTCCCTGAGTGTTGATCTTCTCCTTTTCTAGGAGTCCTTTAATTGAGATATTTTTCTTATAAATTATAGTGGGTTTTCCACCCAATTTCTCCAGGACTCCAGCATTGTTCTCAAAAATTTTCCAATATTTGTTTACAATATGCCTAATGTCCTCAAAATTAAGTGAATAGGTAAGGATTAATCCACGTGTAAAACCAATATCTCCACATGTATTGTTATTGCTCCCATCCTGTTGATTTTCTCTCATATTACCTAATAGAGCCCTAAAATGCCCATTTACCCTTTTAGTTTTCACCTCCCGAATAATATCAGTTACAAAGGGTCCAGGGTACCCTCTTCTCTGTAACATACCATTCAGTTTGTCACATTCATCAAAGAAATCATTAAGGTCCAAAACCATCCTAGCTAGTCTGACACATTGACCCTTCACTACAGCTTTCTTTTGGTGTATAGGGTGCGCACTAGTAAAGTGCAATAATGTATTAGCATGTGTAGGTTTCCTATAAAGCTTGGATGTAAAGCATTTGTTTTCATAGTCTTTCCTTATAGTAATGTCCAAATAATGGACACAATCATAATCCTTGACCATAGTGAATCTTAAAAAACTGGTGGTGTTGTTAATATAGGAAAATACCTATTCAGGTCATCCTCAGTTTCCCTCCAAAACAGGACAATATCATCCAGGTACCGCCCATACAGTACCCATGAAGTCCTGAATTCGGAATTTAGTATATACATATCTTCCCATTGTGCTAAGACAATGTTAGCAAATATGGGTGCACAACATGCACCCATAGCTACACCCGTCTTTTGTTTAAATAGATGTCCATCAAATGTAATATAGTTATTATCTAGAATAATCTCCATACATGTCCGAATGGTCAAGACAGTATTATGGTTCAAGAAAGAATTACTACAAAGAAACTCATAAAACCAATCCAAGTCAATTTCATGTGGTATTACAGAAAAAAGATCACATATATCAATAGTAACTAATATAAGCCTACTACCAAACTTGCTTTGATCTACTCTGCCAAGAAAATCCCATGAATCCTTAACAACAGTTGTCCGTTTATCTAAAAGTATTTTAGTCATATTATCCACATATTTAGCAAATGTAAAAGTTTTAGAAGATTTAGCATCAACAATGGGTCTAAGTGGTGGATTTTGTATAGATTTATAGATTTTTGGTATCCCAAAAATGGTAGGTATTTTAGACTCCTGAACAAAAAGGTAATTGTAAGTATCTATATTAATTTGCCCATTAAATAGTAGTTGTTCCAACTCTAGGTCTACATTACAGTATGCAATATTAAACTCATTACGTGATATTTCCGTGTATACATCACTGTAAAGTATATCATACATTCTACTATTATAGTCTTCTGTACTCATGATAACCAGGCCACCCCCTTTATCTGGTTTCATAATTCTTATGTTGGTTTGACTGAGGATTTCATTAAAGGTGGTCCTTTCTGCGATGTCTAAATTTTCATCAATTCTATCATAATGCTTATTCCTCATTTGTGACCTGATGTCAAGTTCACATAGGGCCTCAAAGGCCTGAACTAAAGGATGGCTCGGGGGCTGGAAAACACTGGGTCTCAACAAGTTAGGTCTAGAGGTAGTGTTTGTGTCTTTAAAAAATAAACCTAAATTTAGTTTTCTTGTGAAAGATTTTAATTGTATAATAGTCTCCACTATGTTCCCTTTACTTGTTGGTACAAAATTAAGTCCCTTAGATAGTAAATCTGCCCATTTCTTTGTCACAGCCATTCCACTGTAATTATAAATATTAAAATCTCCCATCTCATTAGTCACAATAACACAGTTTTGATTTTCCTCATGTGATACAATATTTATCTCCGAAAATTGTTCCATCCACCCCTCCCCCTCCGAGAGGATGGTCGAGGACTGTAATAATTCTTCCCCGCCTGTCTCTGTTTCATTATCCTCTCCGACCTCCTAAGGGGAGCCTGATCTAAAGGGACGTCCTCTCCTCCATTGTAATCATCCTGTAACATATTATCATAACTCCCCATATTCATATTGTTGTCTCTGTTATTTAAGCTAGTTTGCCCTCTAGGTGTGTCTGGGTAAGCAACCCCTCTCTCATACTCTACCCTATCTCTATGCAGCTTACGCTTCTTTCTCCCCTTCAAGTCACATAAATCTAGTTTTACAGAGTCAAAAACAGCATGAAACACATTTCTTTTACTTTCAAACAACAAATCGTTCTTAATATTGGCGTCTACCTGATTAATGTTCCTCAATAAAGCCGCCATTCTTTTATTATTGTCCACAATCAAGATTCGCAATAACTCACAACCTTGCCGATTAAAAAAGGACAAAAGTTCTTTGTGCAGTTGTGAGTCTTTCTCTAACCCAGTGAAGAATTTCCACATCCTCAGCCCCTTCGGTACGTGTTCCCTTTTTATACATTCCCCCAAATATTCGTTTTCCAACTGGATTTTCTTGTACTTAAAGAGCAATTCTTTAAAAGAGTAAATCTGCTCGTCTAGTGTCCCCAATTCCGAGTTTACATTAGCGTTTGCCTTATTGAGTCCAAATTCAGTTTTCAACCAATGTTCAACTGAAACATTGCCATATTCAACGTCTTGTGCATCTGGCGTATTGAAACCTTCACGCATTGGGCTAATCGCACTGCCAGTAACAAACTCAGAGCCGCCCATTTCCCTGCTCGTATTGCCGTTCCTATGATGACCATTTCCCTGTCTTGGGGGAAAAGAAGAACAAACAGCATTTTGTGAAGCATCCCTGGTATTATTTTTGAAAACAGAGTAATCCTTGACAATATTGTCCACTTTAGCTGATAATTCAGCTACAGTTTTAGTGAGCGTCGCTACAGACAGCAAAACTCTATCAAGATCCATAGTCCGGTTGCCAGTCTCATCCCCGCTGCTTCCATATAAACAAACTTCAAAAATAAAAATGATAAAACTGGTAAGTAACAGAAAGCAGGAACAGTCCAACAACACAAGACTACGATAAAATCAAGTTTACTGATACCAACTTCTAACAAATAAAAACATGTAAACACATTAAGCGCTTTCATCAGTAGTTAGACTTCTTCAGAATAACATTATGCTGCCTGTTCACACATTATATACAATCCCACTAATTGAACAACTACATCATTTCCTTCCCCAACAACATGATACAGGAAATACAAAGCCCATAGTAAACAATCCAGGTATACATAAAAAATAACAAACAAGTAAAAAGTCTTGTTTACATACAAAAATTCCTTTAAATAAAGAATAATTGCTTTAATTTTAAAAAGATTGTAAAGACATTTTTTCATTCAAACCAGGGGGGGGGAGTGTGCATTTAATCCTATCTGCCACTTTAATTCTAGAAATTCTAGATATTCCTCTACAGGTCCCCCTCTCTCCCCCAAGTCTACTTGTTCGAGAATGTAAAACCAGAAATTATGGTTATTAATGTTAATATGCTTAAATAAAGCATTATTGGCATTCCTTTGTTTTATATCATATAGGTGCTGGTATACCCTGTGTCTAAAGGCATTTTTTTTTCCCTACGTAGAAACCTTTACAATTTTTACATACCGCGATGTAGACCACCCCTTTAGTATAGCAGTACATTCTCTTTTTGTTAATGATCCGTCCATAATTGCCCAGCTTAAAACTATCAGTATTCATCATATAGCGACACTGAGCATATCTACCACACTTAAAAGTACCCACTCCCTGAGTGTTGATCTTCTCCTTTTCTAGGAGTCCTTTAATTGAGATATTTTTCTTATAAATTATAGTGGGTTTTCCACCCAATTTCTCCAGGACTCCAGCATCGTTCTCAAAAATTTTCCAATATTTGTTTACAACATGCCTAATGTCCTCAAAATTATGTGAATAGGTAAGGATTAATCCACGTGTAAAACCAATATCTCCACATGTATTGTTATTACTCCCATCCTGTTGATTTTCTCTCGTATTACCTAATAGGGCCCTAAAATGCCCATTTACCCTTTTAGTTTTCACCTCCCGAATAATATCAGTTACAAAGGGTTCAGGGTACCCTCTCCTCTGTAACATACCATTCAGTTTGTCACATTCATCAAAGAAATCATTAAGGTCCGAAACCATCCTAGCTAGTCTGACACATTGACCCTTCACTACAGCTTTCTTTTGGTGTATAGGGTGCGCACTAGTAAAGTGCAATAATGTGTTAGAATGTGTAGGTTTCCTATAAAGCTTGGATGTAAAGCATTTGTTTTCATAGTCTTTCCTTATAGTAATGTCCAAATAATGGACACAATCATAATCCTTGACCATAGTGAATCTTAAAAAACTGGTGGTGTTGTTAATATAGGAAAAAAACCTATTCAGGTCATCCTCAGTTTCCCTCCAAAACAGGACAATATCATCCAGGTACCGCCCATACAGTACCCATGAAGTCCTGAATTCGGAATTTAGTATATACATATCTTCCCATTGTGCTAAGACAATGTTGGCAAATATGGGTGCACAACATGCACCCATAGCTACACCCGTCTTTTGTTTAAATAGGTGTCCATCAAATGTAATATAGTTATTATCTAGAATAATCTCCACACATGTCCGAATGGTCATTATAGTATTATGGTTCAAGGAAGAATTACTACAAAGAAATTCATAAAACCAATCCAAGCCAGTTTCATGTGGTATAACAGAAAAAAGATCACATATATCAATAGTAACTAATAAAAGCCTACTATCAAACTTGCTTTGATCTACTTTGCCAAGAAAATCCCATGAATCCTTAATAATAGTTGTCCGTTTATCTAAAAGTCCTTTAGTCATATTATCCACATATTTAGCAAATGTAAAAGTTTTAGAAGATTTAGCATCAACAATGGGTCTAAGTGGTGGATTTTGTATAGATTTATGGATTTTTGGTATCCCAAAAATGGTAGGTATTTTAGGCTCCTTAACAAAAAGGTAATTGTAAGTATCTATATTAATTTGCCCATTAAGTAGTAGTTGTTCCAACTCTAGGTCTACATTACGGTATGCAATATTAAACTCATTACGTGATATTTCCGTGTATACCTCACTGTAAAGTATATCATACATTCTACTATTATAGTCTTCTGTACTCATGATAACCAGGCCACCCCCTTTATCTGGTTTCATAATTCTTATGTTGGTTTGACTGAGGATTTCATTAAGGGTGGTCCTTTCTGCGATGTCTAAATTTTCATTAATTCTATCGTAATGCTTATTCCTCATTTGTGACCTGATGTCAAGTTCACATAGCGTCTCAAAGGCCTGAACTAAAGGATGGCTCGGGTCCTGGAAAATACTGGGTCGCAACAAGTTAGGTCTAGAGGTAGTGTTTGTGTCTTTAAAAAATAACCTAAATTTAGTTTTCTTGTGAAAGATTTTATTTGTATAATAGTCTCCACTATGTCCCCTTTACTTGTTGGTACAAAATTAAGTCCCTTAGATAGTAAAGCTGCCCATTTCTTTGTCACAGACATTCCACTGTAATTATAAATATTAAAAATATTAAAATCTCCCATCTCGTTAGTCACAATAACACAGTTTTGATTTTCCTCATGTGATACAATATTTATCTCCGAAAATTGTTCCATCCACCCCTCCCCCTCCGAGAGGATGGTCGAGGACTGTAATAATTCGTCCCCGCCTGTCTCTGTTTCATTATCCTCTCTGACCTCCTGAGGGGGGCCTGATCTAAAGGGACGTCCTCTCCTCCATTGTAATCATCCTGTAACATATTATCATAACTCCCCATATTCATATTGTTGTCTCTGTTATTTAAGCTAAGACTCAATAAGGCAAACGCTAATGTAAACTCGGAATTGGGGACACTAGACAAGCAGATTTACTCTTTTAAAGAATTGCTCTTTAAGTACAAGAAAATCCAGTTGGAAAACGAATATTTGGGGGAATGTATAAAAAGGGAACACGTACCAAAGGGGCTGAGGATGTGGAAATTCCCCACAGGGTTAGAGAAAGACTCACAACTGCACAAAGAACTTTTGTCATTTTTTAATCGGCAAGGTTGTGAGTTATTGCGAATCTTGTTTGTGGACAATAATAAAAGAATGGCGGCTTTACTGAGGAACATTAATCAGGTAGATGGCAATATTAAGAATGATTTGTTGTTTGAAAGTAAAAGAAATGTGTTTCGGGCTGTTTTTGACTCTGTAAAACAAGATTTATGTGACTTGAAGGGGAGAAAGGAGCGTAAGCTGCACAGAGATAGGGTAGAGTATGAGAGAGGGGTTGCTTACCCAGACCCACCTAGAGGGCAAACTAGCTTAAATAACAGAGACAACAATATGAATATGGGGAGTTATGATGATATGTTACAGGATGATTACAATGGAGGAGAGGACGTCCCTTTAGATCAGGCCCCCTTCAGGAGGTCGGAGAGGATAACGAAACAGAGACAGGCGGGGACGAATTATTACAGTCCTCGACCATCCTCTCGGAGGGGGAGGGGTGGATGGAACAATTTTCAGAGATAAATATTGTACCACATGAGGAAAATCAAAACTGTGTTATTGTGACTAATGAGATGGGAGATTTTAATATTTATAATTACAGTGGAATGACTGTGACAAAGAAATGGGCAGATTTACTATCTAAGGGACTTAATTTTGTACCAACAAGTAAAGGGAACATAGTGGAGACTATTATACAATTAAAATCTTTCACAAGAAAACTAAATTTAGGATTATTTTTTAAAGACAGAGTCAAAACACTTTCCAGGTCAGTCAAGGTTTAACGATAACAGAGACAAACAGGTAAACTGCAGTTGCACGTTGGAATCAACACTTCATCAGACATGTCTGATGAAGCGTTGATTCCAACGTGAAAGCGCTAACCAACTGCAGTTTACCTGTTTGTCTCGCTGTTTTATCGTATTAAACCTTGGATTTTGCTGACCTGGAAAGTGTTTTGATTCTGCAGTTCATGGTGCACTCGTCTGTTACGTTTTTACATTTGTGCTTTTTTACTGAGAGTGCTTCACCAGGCAAGTATTGGTTTTGTTTTATTTTTTAAAGACACAAACACTACCTCTAGACCTAATTTGTTGAGACCCAGTATTTTCCAGCCCCGAGCCATCCTTTAGTTCAGGCCTTTGAGACCCTATGTGAACTTGACATCCGGTCACAAATGAGGAATAAGCATTATGATAGAATTTATGAAAATTTAGACATCGCAGAAAGGACCACCCTTAATGAAATCCTCAGTCAAACCAACATAAGAATTATGAAACCAGATAAAGGTGGTGGCCAGGTTATCACGAGTACAGAAGACTATAATAGTAGAATGTATGATATACTTTACAGTGAGGTATACACGGAAATATCACGTAATGAGTTTAATATTGCATACCGTAATGTAGACCTAGAGTTGGAACAACTACTACTTAATGGGCAAATTAATATAGATACTTACAATTACCTTTTTTTAAGGAGCCTAAAATACCTACCATTTTTGGGATACCAAAAATCCATAAATCTATACAAAGTCCACCACTTAGACCCATTGTTGATGCTAAATTTTCTAAAACTTTTACATTTGCTAAATACATGGATAATATGACTAAAGGACTTTTAGATAAACGGACAACTATTAGTAAGGATTCATGGGATTTTCTTGGCAAAGTAGATCAAAGCAAGATTGATAGTAGGCTTATATTAGTTACTATTGATATATGTGATCTTTTTTCTGTTATACCACATGAAACTGGCTTGGATTGGTTTTATGAATTTCTTTGTAGTAATTCTTCCTTGAACCATAATACTATCTTGACCATTCGGACATGTATGGAGATTATTCTAGATAATAACTATATTACGTTTGATGGACATCTATTTAAACAAAAGACGGCTGTAGCTATGGGTGCATGTTGTGCACCCATATTTGCTAACATTGTCCTAGCACAATGGGAAGATATGTATATACTAAATTCTGAATTCAGGACTTCATGGGTACTGTATGGGCAGTACCTGGATGATATTGCCCTGTTTTGGAGGGAAACTGAGAATGACCTGAATAGGTTTTTTTCCTATATTAACAACACCACCATTTCTTTAAGATTCACTATGGTCATGGATTATGATTGTGTCCATTATGTGGACATTACTATAAGGAAAGACTATGAAAACAAATGCTTTACATCCAAGCTTTATAGGAAACCTACACATTCTAACACATTATTGCACTTTCTAGTGCGCACCCTATACACCAAAAGAAAGCTGTAGTGAAGGGTCAATGTGTCAGACTAGCTAGGATGGTTTCGGACCTTAATGATTTCTTTGATGAATGTGACAAACTGAATGGTATGTTATAGAGGAGAGGGTACCCTGAACCCTTTGTAACTGATATTATTCGGGAGGTGAAAACTAAAAGGTTAAATGGGCATTTTAGGGCCCTATTGGGTAATATGAGAGAAAATCAACAGGATGGGAGCAATAACAATACATGTGGAGATATTGGTTTTACACGTGGATTAATCCTTACCTATTCACATAATTTTGAGGACATTAGGCATGTTGTAAACAAATATTGGAAAATTTTTGAGAACGATGCTGGAGTCCTGGAGAAATTGGGTGGAAAACCCACTATATTTAATAAGAAAATTATCTCAATTAAACGACTCCTAGAAAAGGAGAAGATCAACACTCAGGGAGTGGGTACTTTTAAGTGTTGTAGATGTGCTCAATGTCCCTAAATGATGAATACTGATAGTTTTAAGCTGGGCAATTATGGACGGATCATTAACAAAAAGAGAATGTACTGCTATACTAAAGGAGTGGTCTACATCGCGGTATGTAAAAATTGTAAAGGTTTCTACGTAGGGAAAACAAAAAATGCCTTTAGACACAGGGTATATCAGCACCTATATGATATAAAACAAAGGAATGCCAATAATGCTTTATTTAAGCATATTAACATTAATAATAACCATAATTTCTGGTTTTACATTCTCGAGCAAGTAGACTTGGGGGAGAGAGGGGGACCTGTCAAGGAATATCTAGAATTTCTAGAATTAAAGTGGCAGATAAGATTAAATGCACACTCCCCCCCCCCTGGTTTGAATGAAAAAATGTCTTTACAACCTTTTTTAAAATTAAAGCAATTATTCTTTATTTAAAGGAAATTTTGTATGTCAACAAGACTTTTTACTTATTTGTTATTTTTTATGTATACCTGGATTGTTTACTATGGGCTTTGTATTTCCTGTATCATGCTGTTGGGGAAGGAAATGATGTAGTTGTTCAATTAGTGGGATTGTATATAATGTGTGAACAGGCAGCATAATGTTATTCTGAAGAAGTCTAACTACTGACGAAAGCACTTAATGTGTTTACATGTTTTTATTTGTTTGAAGTTGGTATCAGTAAACTTGATTTTATCATAGTCTTGCATTGTTGGACTGTTCCTGCTTTCTGTTACTTACCAGTTTTGTCTTTTTTATTTTTTAAGTTTCTTTGCAATGTCACTTATGCCCCATTTTTTCACCACCTTTTGATGACTGTTGTCACTGTGTTCCATGGTATATGCAACGCTGTGGAAATGTTTTTGTACCCTTCTGCAGGCTGATACCTTTCAACAATGACATCCCTTTGATGCTTTGCAAGCTCTATATGAACCATGGCTGTTGCTGTAGCAGGCAACTTGGTAAATGTCAGGAAAATCCTAGTAGGACAGCCGACCATTATTTGGTGTTAATCAAAGAGTCTCTGTAATTGATGACAGGTGTGTACCCAAGAAGACGTAATGCTGTAATCATATAAAAAGCTGCTTCAACACAGTATTAGCTTCAGCCTGTGCACACATATGCATCTAGCTTATTGTACATTTTCTATTTGTCATAATTGTTCCCCTAACAGATCTGTTTGTTTTACAATTGAATCGTAAAGGTTATAGGTCACATTAAAGTTTGGAAGAGTTTGGAAATGTTTTATAGTGGTCTCACTTTTGTATATCATAAATATCTGGCATTTTAACAGAGGTGTGTACCCCTTTTATATGCACTGTATAAGACTAAATTTTAAAATATGTCCCTAGTTTTGGGCCTTTGTTCCCCCCATTTTGTCACTCATTGTCCAGATTTCTTCCAATGACAGGTTGTGAGGTATGTTACACATATGTTACATCTCCTGCAAATAGACCTCTTTGATGACAACTGTGATGCAATGTAGTTAACCACACCACAAGTTAACATGCACATATCGCAATTTGGTTGAGAGTGACAGTTGTGTGCATGGTAACATGCATGACTTTAATATGCCTGGGGTACTGGTGAGCCACAAAAGGACAATCCCATACTCACTGGCTTCAGGCTGCTATCTCACGTCCATTCCAGAGGGACCTATGTAGTTGTGGGGGAGAGGTATTGTCAGCAGACTCACATGTGACATTGGTACATGATGAATGCTACTTTTCTGCACATGTATAGTACAAGCCCTGATAGTACACAATTTACTGTCCTGTACCATAGATGTGCACTTATGTGCATTAGAAACCCCACTCACAAATGCAGTTTTACCTGACATATGCATTGAGATACTCTACAGAATCCAGTATGTCTCCTACAGTGTTCAATTGATATGCACTGGGGCCTAACCTGGATGCTCCTTGCCTGTTGCCTGGGTGCTGCCCACCTCCGTGACTTGCTTTTCTTGGCTTAGCTCATGTGTGGTGGCTGCCCAAAGGTTGGCAAGGAGCTCCTCTGTTGCCGTAAGTGGGGACTGTGTGGCAGCACTCCTACCTGTAGCATTATAGTCCCTGGCCACAGCAGCTGATCGTATGTGCATCCATGGTGGCACAAGTTGTTAACTCTGTGGACAAGGTCATCCCACAAGGTAGTCCACTCCCGCAGATTGTGTTGGCCATGGCCAAACATCACCACATGATGCTGGATGATGGCATCAGTGATGGCTGTATTTTCGGCTGCAGTATATGGTGGTTGTTTTTGCCGTTGCATGTCACCTGGAAGACATAAACAGGGAAAGACATCACAGGACCTGATACATTGGTCATAGTTATTTGCAAAACCTGCACATCAACATTGACTATCATTAGCCACCACTTATAGGTTCATAGGTTCATAGTTTAGTACTAGGCTATTGGTTCTAGGGCCTATACAAGCCTAGCCATAACAATTCCCTGGCTATTTCTTCCCACAATATTTACTTCCCTGGACCCCTGTCTAGCAGGGTGACTGACATGATCCTCGGGGTAAATTTTCAACCACATCATACCCCTTTCATCTATCAGCAGAGTATGAACCTACATTGCACTCCTGGTCCTGATGTGTCATGTTCCCCCCAAAGAGGGCCAGTACATTGCATAACCCACCATTCATCATTAACCTTTGTGTAGAGGGATGACAGTGGCCGTCTACCTTGCAGATGAAATGTCAATGGTGCTCAGGCTTTGCTTGCATACAGTGTGTAATGGAGCTGGGAGCATATACCTGAGTTCATGTAGGATGCAGACAGGACTGTTATCAGGTCCCAATGAGACTTACTTTTGTTGACTTTGAATAGGCATTATGCACCTGCTCCCTAATGATGAGAGGAGGGGTACAGGTGCTGTGCATATCCACCTATATTGATGGTGGACAGGGGGATGATGTTTGCCCTTAACCTGTCTGCAGCGATTTGGCTATAGCTATGGTTTGTGTGTATGTGGTGTAACTGACCACCATTACAGGGTTGGGTGGGTTGTTGCCTCTGAGACTGAAGACATATGTGAAGATGGCCTTGTGATTGCCCTTGGTGGATATCTCTGATTTGTACTCATAGTTAGCCTAACAGTAATTCACCTGTGACCTTATATGCTCTTTCTGACAAAGGTTGACTTGCTTCCAAGTTGGTGCCTGCTCCTACTTGGCCCTGTACAGCCAATATAGCAACCAAGTTTGTGGTTTGTGTATTGCTGCTGTCCAACAAAGGAGATTGCTCTACCTTTGTGGAGGCAGGTTTTACGAGTGAGGTATTGCTGAGTCCATACAGCAATGTAGGTGGTCATATAGCTGTTTGTAGTAGGCATGGACACAAGGTCATAACACAGTTGGACAACTCTCCAATTTTAACCTGATAATCATGCTTATTCTAGTACACATGGCTGTGCCAGGGCAATGCAACAACCAGTAGCTATAGAAATTTATGTCTGTTGGATGCACAGAAACTAAGATTACACATGTGTACAACATGTACAGCTTATTTACTTGACATCTTGCATCCCATGTCTGTTGTTATGAGGCTTCCAGGTACACCTACTCATACATACATGTGCACAGGTAATACCTGAAATACATTTCTGTTGTATGTCAGTGTGGCACACTGTATTTATACCCTTACTGCACAGTCATAACCCTCGACCTGTAAGAGCAGGGCATCTAGAGGATGCCACACATGTATGGGGGGCATTGACCACAAATTAATCACACTCTTAATATTGCTGTAACACATTTAAGTCATTTGATAGCACAGTAGCCTTTGCATTCACAGAAATGTCATGGAGTATGTCCAACACTCATATGTATGCTAGTATGTTATAATGTCAGTCTTCACAGATTTGCCAATGATTTGCCAGACATAACACAATTCTATGAGTAAATGACTACTAATATGAGGCACAGATGTGGTCAGTGTGCATAACACTGGACAGATGAATGGTATGAGCTCAGTATATCACAAGCAGTTCAACACACACATCTGCATCAGTAGTTTAATATGCAAATAACCTGCATAGGTCTCTCAGATTTGTGAGACAAACATGTATATCATAGTTGTATTCACAAGTAACATATGGATAGCTACAACATCCCAGTAGCTGGCCTAGCAGTGTCACAGTCAATATTGTTCAACAGATACCCCAGTAGTAGTCATATGAGAGCCATTCCTTCCTAGGGTGATTCAGGGGCCTGAGCTGTGATTTATGTCACTGCAGACAGACCTAGATGCTATAGCCATAGCCATAGGTGCTGATCAGCAATATATCAGTGCAGCAAGTCTTGATGAGCCATATTTGTTTAACATCCTATATCCCATTATTGCAAACTCACTGCAGCATTCCATTACATGCTTACTTGTTTGACATACCTTTTTTCCCAAGTATTATTGGTTTGGATTCCAATTCCTGTTTCTGTTTCTGTCTCTCTCTCTCTCTGACTACACATGTAGAGGTAAAGACCTGTTTTGCACAGGCAGCAGCTTGTCTTTTGTAGGAAATGCTCATGAGCAGCTAATGGCCTGTGCACCAATTGGTGTTCCCCACTTGCTAATTGCATGCAGAACTGCTGTGTTGTTAGTCCTATTACAAATGTCATGGCTACACACTCCTATAATTGAGTGCTTTATGTGGGCATTGTCCCTTTTCATTGCCTGTGAGGGGGACATAATGGAGGTGTGTGAACAACAGCATCACAGAGGGTAGATGGAACTACCTCTTAAAACAAAACATGTGGAGGCAGCCCAACAAAATGGGGGAGAAGGTCCTAGACTTGGGGACAAAATTTGAGTATTGCTGTTATACATTTGGATTCATGCTAGTTTAACAGGATTTGTGTGGACATGGATATTCTGTGTGGGTCTCAGTCCGACAGCATTATGTGGTTGACATAACTCTCAACTGTAGGGCTATCCACAGAATGGCCAGAGGTTTGACTCTTATGTTTGGTCTGTTCCTCCAACAGTTGTTGTCCTTAGCAAACCAGTAGCATGCCCTGGATATTGCAGTCAGTAAATGCTAAAGTCCATTTATGCTTCAGACTTCATATCTGTCAGTTAAGACATGTTACAGCAAACCCTGTAACACCAGCAACTTTCTCAATTTATAACAGCAATATTTCAATTATGCCCCTATGTGTGAGCCTCTGTCCCCAATTATGTCAGGCTTTCTCCAGATGCCATGCAGTAAGAGGTTGATAGGTATGGTATATCATTAGTTAGTGCCTTCCTTCCTGATATCATCCCAGTGATGTAGCAGAATGCTAGACATGTTGTGAAGAAGAGGCTATATATATATGAGGACAGAGCCTGAACATTCTATGGGAATCTGTATAGCTGTATGGTCTGTGTAGCAATTGTTAGACTGTCAGGATTGTGTAGCAATGTAATGTGTAAATGTCTGTTGTACTGTGTATGGAGAGGAGTGCATTTAAGTGTCATGGCTACTTTTCTATTTGACTGTGTGTACTGATCCATTTTCCCGTGGTCTATCGGCTGCATATGTTTATAGGGGCACATGTTTTGTACCACTGCAGGAGACACACTACACTGTGACTTAGGACAGTATATGTAGGGGTAGTGTATGAGTGTCAAACATGACATTTATGTTCACACAGTCATTATACTCTACTGTTCATCTGGGTGACCAGTATGTCACTGTGACTGTGATTAAATTGGTTTTGGGTATGCAGGCTGACACTGGTGACTGATTTTCACTACTGTTACATCCCTGTAGTGCTTGATATATTTGCAAATGCATGTGTAATTCCCCATAGCTGACTTGGGGTAATGTTGTGCCAGTCTGATTGCAGTTTGGACAGTGCTTGGTGACATGCTAAGCAGCTCAGTGTACTTTCCCTAATGTCATGTTATGTCCAGATATTCGTAGGATGTCCAGAGGTCAGGCTCATATCTTTGGTCTGGTCCCCATAAGTGTTGTGTATGTCCATCAAATCAGTGGGATGATGTGAGGATTTCAGACACTAACTAATGAAAAGTAATTGAGTCTTGGAGTTGTGTTATTTCAGTCAATATATGTTAGAGCAGACGGTGTTACTGTAGCAACTGCCTCAGCTTATCTAGTTAATTATTTCAGATATGTCCTTATTTTCATGGCTTTCTCCCCCACTATGTCAGGTTTGGTCCAGATGTGTTGCACTAGGGGTTCTGAGCATACCTCTCAACTGGCCAGATTGTTGAAGAACATCCAGGTTTATTGCTCATATTTTGTCTCTGTTCCACAAATTATTTTAATTTCTCTGGTAAATCACTGTGATGATCTGAGGATTTCTGTCAGTAAATGATGACATAATTTCAGTTCCAGACTTCATATCCTTCAGAACATGTATGCTGATACAAAGCCTGTTACTCAAAAAGCTGTCTATATCTCTAAGAGCAATATTTGAAATAAATCCCTAGTTGTGGCCCATTGTCCCTCCATTTTTAAAGCCTTTGCTCAGATTTCTTGAACTAACAGGTTGAGAGGTATGGCTCTGAGATATGAGTGCACTACATGTTATGAGCATGTATATATATATATATATATATATATATATATATATATATATATATATATATGTGTGTGTGTGTGTGTGTGTGTGTGTGTGTGTGTGTGTGTGTGTGTGTGCGAGTGTGTGTGTGTGTGTGTGTGTGTGTGTGTGTGAGTGTGTGTGTGTGTGTGTGTATATATATGGATCTAGGACTATTGAATGAAAGTTCAATAGGCCAAACCCACAATCATGGAAAATACTTTAACGAACGTGCTTTCACTGAAAAAGCACTTTCACTAAGGTCCGTAAAAAAAAAACAATAAATCTACTTTTATGCACGGGGGCAAGCCCCCTTGAAACCCCCATGTGGGGGGCTATGCCCCACGCACCCAACCTACTTTAATATTCTTACTCTGAGATCGCACTACAGTGAGGAAAACAGAATATTCCCTTATCCGCATCGTAGTACAATCTCCGCAACAGTCATTCCCCCAACCTCCCTCTAGCTGCAAGCATACTTCCGTGAAAGTGTTGTTTCGGTAAAAAGCACTTTCGTGGAAGTATGCTTGGCTATTTGTGCTTCGGTGAAAAGTTCCTTCGGGGATCAGTACCGATTCCATATATATATAGATATATATATATATATATATATATATATATGTAGATAGATATACCCCGGGATTCATGAAGCTTGCGCCAGGCACAGGCGTAGCGTAGGCAGTATAATGCCAAATATGGCCGTCGAGTGATTCAGGTATGATCCAATTCCACGTGCACTACCGGTGTACGCCAGAACTGTGCAGCCCTCAGCTTAGGTATGCTAATCACCCCATACACAGTGCCGCACCATGCAAATGAAGGTATATAGCAATTCATGAAGTGGTGCAGGCGTAGTGTAAGCCCACGGAAATGTAAACCAAAAAACACGGTTTACATTTTCCCAAACAGAACCTCGGAGCTATGGAAGCGGCCCAGACTCATTTATTACAAAACTAACATATGCAAATGGCTAAATACACAGCCAATGGCATAAGAAAAGATGCACAACATCTAAAAAACAACATTTAATGTCATGTCCACAGCAATGCAAAGTACAACCGCAGGGCATGTGTGCGCAAACTGGAACACAAAGAAAATATATACAAATGTCATAAAATCGAAATGTAATACAAATCAGGATTTCACCATAATATGCAATGGTATGCATGGTACACCACAACCAAGCTGCAAAGGTTGCTAAGGGTCTGTGACAGTGTTCGGCATGGTAACTATGAATTAGCAGTCAATGCCATGCAAATGAGGCAGGTAATACTGAATCACAAACGTCCCGCCGGATTAAGGATGTACCATACAGCGCAGCGCTATAACACCGAGAAGTGGCTCAGAGGTATACATGACATCAGCAGAGGGGTGTGCCACCATAGCTGTAAGCACATTGGAGCAATGCAAATCTGGCCTGGCCATTGCTAAGCAAAGCTGCAGGACAGGGGTGGGGAGGTAGGTATAGAATCGTTTAGCTGAGAGCACATATGGTGCCCAAAAGCTCATGTGTATGGGGATGAAAACGTGCCCAAAACCTGATAAGCAGATCCACGTGCAGCGAACAATAGCACAAACAGGAAGGTCAGAGGAAGAAAAGAAGGAAATGCCACAGTAGGGTAATTGGAGTACAACTGAGCAATTAACACCTATTAACTCACAGCAGGCAATCGATGGCAGCTGACAAGTCTGCTCGCAGAAACCTGCAAAACAGGATAGGGGAGACACTGGATTGCAAAGAAAGGAGGGGAGGCATTGGATTGCAAAGAAAGGAGAACTGTCATAGCAGAGCAAAGCAAACCTACAGTAGACCAGCAATAGAACACATTACGCAAGATAAGCCAGGTCTAGGAAAGTACAAATGATAGCAGGCTGCTGGATGCATGCCAGAAAATGGTAGGTGAAACGTGAAGAAATGTAAAGGGAAGGGCAAGAGGTAATCCACGCAGCCAAATGCAATTCAACACCAAAGAAACCACAATAGTAGTTCCTGTAGTAAAACACATAAGATACCCTGTAGCTGCAATCGTACATACACATCCTATGGCATCATCGGTGTTCACAGCACAATAGTATAAAGTGTGAAAGCACCCTACACACACCTGTGTATTCCCAAACACTGCACTATAGGTGTAAACACACGGGGAACTTTTAAAATGTACATGTTGGGAGCTGCCATCGCTGTGATTCATCACCATCTGTTAGAGACTGACGGTGTTGTGGAGGATGATGCCGACAACCACCGTAGGCCCTGGAGGAGGAGAAGAGTGTTCAGACCAAGGGTAACCTACCAGGGTCTACATGATCTGGAGACAGTAGAGCATTACAGGGTGGACAGGGACATCTCACAGCAAATAGTTGAACTGTGCCGGCCACGCCTGAGAACCAGAAACAACAGAGGGGAACCCATCCCAGTGGACACGAAGGCATGTGTAAGCTTGCGAATACTAGCCACAGGTACCTTTCAAAGGCCAACTGAAGATATAATGTGGATCTCACAGGCATCAGTATCCAGGGTAGTACACCAGATCCTGGATGCCATTTTACCACATGCCAA
The DNA here is from genome assembly GCF_019279795.1 of Protopterus annectens. Lineage (NCBI taxonomy): Eukaryota > Metazoa > Chordata > Ceratodontiformes > Protopteridae > Protopterus > Protopterus annectens. The sequence goes on from NC_056744.1 coordinate 1,232,665,439, forward strand.
TGAGCATATATACTTCCCACGAACTCAGGAGGAGTTGGCCAGCATATGCATCACTTCCACCATGTGGCACACTACCCGGAGGTACTGGGTGCGATAGACTGCACACACATACATATCAAGTCACCACCCGGTGAGCATGGTAGGCACTACGTAAACTGCAAGGGATTCCACTCCATCAACTGCCAGGTCATGTGCAACGCCCAGAGCATTATCATGGATGTGTGTGCCGGCAGACCTGGAAGCTACCATGACTCCCATATCTGGCATGCCTCACAGCTGTATCAGGTATTTGTCAGGGGGGACATCCCACATGGCCACCTTGTGGGGGATTCTGGCTATGCACTGGAGCCGTGGATGATGACTCCCATTAGAAATGCACACACACCCATGCAAGAACGCCATAATGAGGCACACGCACAAACCAGAATCATAATAGAGCGTGTGTTCAGGATGCTGAAATCACGGTTCCGTTGCTTGGACACATCTGGTGGAGCCTTGCAGTACTCTCCAGGCACATGTGCCCACATCTTCATAGTATGTACCATGCTACATAATATGATCCTGCGGAAACAGCTGCAGCAGGGACAAAATGGTGAAGGCCCTCATAGCCCACCACAATTGCCAAGGCCATCACAGGCACAGAGGGATTCAGACCACAAACACCCTGTGCCAGCCCCAGTAGGCAGACAGAGGCATGCCCAATATGCCTACACCTTGGCAAAGAGGGAAAGTATAGCACAAACTCTGACAGTGTAGGCCTCTATGGACTGACACACCTCTCCACCTGCACACACAGTAAAATGGATGGCACACACACAAGACCACCTCTAAATTGTAATGAATAGGTGGCCCACTGTGTGAATCCTACATAGGCAGCCCTCAAACATTGTACACACAACAGCTACTGGAACAAGGAATGTCAACACCTGAACAGTACATGCACCTATCAGCATATGTTGGTGCTGTGTGTATAGTTTCCTAGGTACATCGGTAGGTACACGCCCGATTGTCAGAGGCCATACACCAAATGAGGCAAACAGTGTCTGCTGTTGCCACAACATCGAGTAACCAACTGTCGCTCAGTGGAGCAGAGGCAATCGTGGGATCACATGTGTGTAAGCACTGTTCTACACACACTCTGCACGGATTCCCTGCTGCGTTAATGAGGGGCTCCACATAATGTAATCATGGATGATGTGTCAAGGCATGGGGTGTACCCATGACAGGGATTTGTCACTCCAGCATGCTCCACCTACAGTCGTTTGAAGGTGTAGCACATTATCGTGTGTGGCTCACTGTGATATACATACCCAATGCTGGAGCACATCCAGTAAACATCACATGGACATACCATTAATTGGACTCATCCATATGTAAACTAACTGAGTTACCCATGTGAGTGCAGTATGGAGTAACAGCCATAGTATAATCCACGAACAAAACGCCATAACACATGTACAAATCCCAGATGGCCAAGTGGTAAATGCAGTGACCGTCATGCATGTTCCCGGTCCCACGTCCTGCAAGGGATGTAACGTAATCCCGAAGGCACAAATAATGCATGTCAGATGCAGGTCATCAGATCATGTTTAGCACACGTTAGTGGGAATATGTGTTGCCCAGTGCGGGTAAGCGTAGTTTAAATATGACTATTCGGATATGTGCGAAACAGGGTTAAGCTTCTCTGAATATCATGCAGATCACGGTCGGTGATGTCCAGAAAAGGTGAAACCAGCATTATTCACCTCTGTACTAATAGCGCCTGCTCTGAAGGGTAAAACAACCACTGCCAGGAGTAGAACACGCAATCATGTATACAATCACCTAACACTATGGTAGCCAAGATGTACCTATGGCAGGTGTGTAATGTGACAGGTTCAGACACAAACGTGCGGAGTCCAGGAAACAGTATATACCGACAAGTACACAATGAAAGGTGCAGTCTGCCTGTCACTTTCCCTGTCAGATATATATATATATATATACATATATATATATATATATATATATATATATATATATATATATATATATATATATATATATATATATATATATATATATATATATATATATATATCTATGAAAATATTATATATATATATATATATATATATATATAAATATATATATATATATATATATATATATATATATATATATATATATATATATATATATATATATATATACATATATATACATATATATATACATACATATATACATATACATATCTATACATATCTATATATATATATATATATATATATACACTACAGATAGAAAGGGTGATAGAGAGATATTTGTTGATATATATGGTTCACCGATATCTGCAAATATATAGATAGGTCAACGACATTCATAAAACCTTGGAGGTAAAATTAAATAGCATATCGCCAACTATGGAATGTGTCACATACCGACACGCGAAACCACTATGCTGAAAGACTGAAAAAACACAGTACCGGAACACTAGAACCACGAGTAATATTATCATGATATGAAGGGACATTTAGTTACTGCTGCCGGTGTTGCGTCCATGTAGGTACTGTATTCAACTGTGTTTGTGATTGACGTAGTCTGTGTATGTGTGTGTTGAGGGTGCCGTGTGCATTTCCGTGTGACTGTAATGTGTGTGTCTGCATCGTGTGTCTGTTAATGCCAACTCGGAGGTAGATCATTATGGTAGGTGTGGGTATAGCTAGCCATAGGCATACGGTTACCACCTGTCCCACATTAGGAGGGACAGCGCTTCCCTGGGCAGTTGTGTCCTGACATAAAACATTACAAAGGGCAACTGTCCGAGATTGTAGGACATTATTATGTCCCATATATTATGTAATACTTACATTAAATAGTTATGCCTGTATGTAAGAAACATAAATGTTACATGCAATATGAGAAGTAGCCAAAGTCCCACAACAATATGTATGTATTGAGGTTAAAAGTATGTGCTATCCTGTGTACTGACCGTGGGTATGTGTTGGCCTGTAAACACTGATGTGTGTCCTACAAGTGTTCCACAATGGCCATTTGAAAAGGTGGCAACCCATGCCAAAGAGGTTCAGTTACCAACACAACTGCAATGACTGCAAATATCTGGGACAAAAATACACGGGACAGCTGTCATTTAGAAACATCCCTTTACATATCACTGTAATTCCGGAGGTATGGAAGTATCAACCTCACCTGCATACTATATAGAAACCAATTAACAACGGCCCGATGTATAATCCCGTAACAAAAGTCTACTAACTGATAGCTCTTTAATTAGGGAAGGAGCCTACACACATATATGGAATATGTAGAAATGCAAGCCCCACAAACTTGTATATGCTACGTACACCCGCCTGCATCCCCCACACTAGAAACTATAGCAATACAGACTGCAATTACAGCACAAACATCCAGTCAGTCAATTACATCTGCAGAAGCATTAACATACCTTGTGAGAGACACATTTAAAGGCTCCATGTGAAATCGTAGCCATTGTATAATGGAACAAATGGCAATGTTACAGGTTTTGTTTGCAATAGTCCCTTATCAGATGGTTGGGATGACAGGTACACTCACATGTAGAACCACATACTCTATCCATCACACACAATCCACGGGGGACATGAATCCAAACTATACATGTCTCTACACATAGCAGTTGCAATTACACACAACAAAACACAATACAGGCCGTCTCCCCAAAGGTAGGGCAAATGGGCAATGCCCAAGTGGAGAATTCAATCATACCCCACTGTTGCTGCTTAACTGGTGCATGGAGTGGCTGCACAGCTGATGTGCAAGTAATAAGTCACTCAGGAATACCAATTGGCGGCAGGAAACCACATGTTACAGGTATCGACGTATATAAGGATGACTGGTCAGACATTCAAACCGTATGCTCATACCATAGAACTGTTAAAACAGTGCAAGAGAGATAGTTATGAAAGTCCGGAATGATAACAAGGTATGTAGAACACTCGGTATGTAAGTGTATGTATAATCTGTTTTGTATTAATTATGTTAGTGTATGTATAACTTGTTTTGTATTAATTAAAAGTGTCCGCAATGCATAAAGTGGGAAAAGGTATTTATGTAGTGATGTCTTGCTGAGCAAAGTAACGCTTGTAGAAATTGTGTGTCCTGCAGTGGGCCACAAGGTAAACATCACAGACACCACAAGGGATGCTACATGAAGGCTTTAAACAGAACAATTCCATACCACCTGCCATCAGTGGTAGGGTATGTCCAACAAGTACGTATCATAGCAGGGGATAGTATATGTTGATATACTGTCACAGTAGGCATGTGTATGGGCATATAACAACAATGACATGTCTAAAGTGGTCCTGCTGTGCAAGTATGCTTTGCATTATGGGATACTATGCAAAATATGTGTAATGTACAGTATTGTAGGTAGATATGTCAGATATGCTACACAGCATAACAGGCATATCATGCATACCAAAGGTATCGTCTATTGGCATGTACAATATACAATAACAGGATACATATGGCTTGTAGTCACGGGACATTGTAAAAGCATGATAGCTAATCTAAATGGAAGGGCTACTCAATTAACCATGCACAAAGGACATGTAATAGCTTTACAGGTTCATAGTGGGGTACTATGCAGTCTGGCAAGTCTATGTGTAAGCCCAACTACAGTGTTCACACCAGAGGCACCTCTCTAGGGTAGTGTCCTGTCTGTGAAGAGCAGAGCCATGTGTTACCTGCACCTCTGCACAGTACAGCCACTGCAGTGATCCCTGGCTTACATGTGTCTCCCATCCACCAAGTGAGGTATCACATGAACAGTGCTACAGAGTGTCCCTGAGTGATGTACATAGGAATCATGTTCCAAAGCATGGTGAGTATCTGGTTTGGGAATGTAACCCTAAAGCGCATTCCACTCATCGTTGCGTGTGTGCATATATCCATGAGCATGTTGCTCACAGTGGCTTTTGCTTATGTCGCTTATGTGGAGTATATCCATTAATATTGTTGTGGACATGGGCCCTGTCTGTTCAGCAGAGGTCACCCCTGAGTATGTAGTATGCAAATGTGTACAGATGTGGTGTCCGTAGTTCTGCCGCATACTTCAACCGTCGGAGCTCAATAAACGTCATGGTGTGTTAATGTTGTGGTATGTAAAGCCGTAGCTGTTGTGTAAGGTACACCATAAACGGGGTGTTGTACCCTTGAATGTGTGTATACGTCTGGAGTTCAGAGGTACAATGGGTGTCTAAGTTCCAGCTACAAACCCAGTACAGATAAATGTGGCCACGTAGAAGGATATCCACGCCACAGTGGCAATATGGTTATTACAGGAGTGGGTGCGACATACCTGTGTACTACGATCACGTACAATGTGACATGTATGTAGGGGACTACCACCTATTTGATAGTCAGTGGGTGAATGGTGTAATGTAAAGGGGATGTTCATGCACCTTGTGTCATGCAGCTTGAGGCCATGATATTGATATCAGGTATCCATCTCAGTGACACCTTTATGGAGGGAGTCAGTATTAGCTGGTGGATCAATCATGGTGCTTTGTATGCAGTTGTCTGTAAAGCTAGGCAGGGAAAGTCCCTCTGTGCCAGCCTCTACCTCAGGGAAACATATACCAAACATGAGGGTCCCTATGACTGAGGACTGTGGTATGCCAACTGTAACTGAAATACAGTAGGTACTATGGTATGCTACCCTCATTGTGTGTGTCCTGTCCATGAGCCACTTTGCATAACATCCTGAGACATAGGGGTCGATGTGCAGGTGGATGTGTATGTTGTCTATACCAGAAGTGAGAACGGTGCTGAAAGGCAATGAGAGGGCAATGTAGGCTGTGTGGACCCCTTACCGTTATCAACTACCCTGGTAACTGTATGAAAGGAGTCCACCAGGTGTAGGAGCCATGCTATGGCCCTAACAATTCCAATCTGGGTGGCAGCAAATGACCGGAGCCCACCAATGTCTCTGTGAATGACTTCCATGATGATGTGCCCCATAGCCTTGCAGAACAGTCCAGTCAGGTGTGTAGGGCAATAATCCCCCTCGTGCATTGTAGCGCCACCTGTGTGGAGTGTGATAACTGTTGCTGTGTGCCATTCAGGGGCCACAATGTCTGATACAAGGCTATTATTGAATATGGTGGCCAAGTGGGGAGACATGTTGTTCAGAGGTTTGTGTAAATCACAGCCTGGGATGTTGGAGGGTCACATGGGGCCAGTGTTCCAGGCCATATAGAATGCAGGTTAGTACTGTGTAGGTGTGACTGCAGGGACACCGCAATGTTCCTGCATGGATTGTGGCCCTGTAGGGAGTGAGAGGGTGTAATGTTAGCAGTGAACCCATCTGCCAGCATGTTGCCAACATCACCTGGTTCTGTAATGTTCCTGAGTAACTGTTGTATGTCACAGCAGATGTGGGTATTGCCATTGACTACTGACATACCTCCATAATGCCTTGTGGTACACCCTGGAATGTGTCACAGTAATGTTTATGTAGCTAGTTTCGGAGTATGTGATGAGGGACCCTGTAGCCCTACTGAGGCTGACCAGTGAGCTACCCCACCCATGGGATTGCACTCCACTTTGCAACAGCCTCCACCTGTTGTTGTAAATTATGTCCATGGAACTGGACCCCCAGAGTGGCATCCATTATCTGGTGGGTACCATCATGGCTCTGTGTGGAATAGCATGATCCATGCAGTCGTGTAAGTGCTAATGAAGTGCACTGGGGTATGTTTCAGCATTTGTATGTGCATTGTCCATCTGCACGGGTGTCATGACGTTAACTACTGCTGTCATAAGACGTCTGTAGTAGGCATTGTAGTACTCTTGTACTGTGTATGCCATGAAAGGTGTGGTGCTGGGATGTGGATAACAAGGGTAATTAGCACATGTTTGGAATCCACCAATGAGGGGATAATCCTAGGTGTGGAACACCAGTCACATGTTGGTAGTGTCCATGTCAAGGATATTGTTGGTCTTGGAAGTGGTGTGTATGGGTTGATCCAGCCGAGTGGAGGTTATGAATCCCGGACAGCGTTGGCCTAATGTGTCGGTACATGAGTGGCTATCCCAGTTAAGTGTGGGGTACTGTCAGTCTCACATCTGTAGTACCTGTCTGAGCCCTACTGTTCAGTACACCAAGAAATTAGGTCTGGTAACCATGGGGTATGTTGTTGAATCCGTAGCTTGTTATAATGTGTATAGCAGTTCTGGCCACAGTTAGTTGCACATGGAGCACCTCTGATGCTTTGTGCTAAGTAACTAGCCAGGATGTGTGTACAACATAGTGGAATATGAGAACACCTAAGCCATGGGTGTGCCGGTCCAGGTTACACGACTGAAAGGTATGGTCTGTGTATAACCTGTCATTGCAGGTGTGCTCTGCAGAGCCTAGAGGCAGGTCCCAGTCACTGCAGAGATATGGAAGTGGTCCATTATAAGGAGTGCCTTACCTGCGTGCGTCAGAGATGAAAATGTCAAGCATTGCGTCGCATGACCCGATGTTTGGATTGCCTGTTCCCATTATGGTGGTGAATGTTATTGGGAACTGTGCAAGACAGGCAGTATAGAAGCAGCAAGAGCCTTACATGTTATCTGTACTCCCAGGGCTGACAGGTGCAGGTCAACTGTGCCAAAGCATAGTGTTTTGTTGACCATGTCTGTCAAAGAGGATAGATACCAGATGCCTGTGGAATGACAGCAGAAGCATAGGCAACTGTTGAAGTGACACAGTCAGTCATTGTACAGTGGTATCAGGTCCGGATGAATGCATAATGCTCCCCAGGGCTTGGGCCATACCTTCAGGGCTACAAGACCGGTGAGCTGTTGCATGTCCCTGCACACTTAGTCTGTGAAGTTGCATCTCAGGGCAGTCACACTAACATGGAGAATGACAGTCAAATTGTACCTGGTGAGGTGTGGCATGGGTGCACAGGTTATGTTGCAGATCCAGTTACCCAACAGCAGGATGTAACTATCGCCTTGTGTAGCCTGCTGAGTGGAACATCAGTGTGACTGCCTACAGAGTCACCTATGACAGGTGTGTTGTGTATGTTATAACACCCTACTTGCTGTATGTGATGGGCACACATGAGTCTGTGGGCTATAAGTTATTGTTGTTGTGTTTGGTGATGGGGACTGCCTTTGGTGCCTACACAGGGTATGGAGAGGTACTGCACAGGTTGTACTCATATGTGTGGCCTGTGGTGTTGGAGATCTTGTGAGACTATGTGATGAGTGGGGTGTGTTGTAAATGTTACACATCCCCACATGATTGTCAGGTGCAGTCAGGCTTGGTGACAGCATTACCCCCAGCAGGGCTGCATATGTGCATCTCCCACAGGCTATAGTGTCATATGTTGGGAGGTGAGCATTGACTGTGTACATGATTCAATTGCTCTATTGCCACATGTACGGCATATTCATCATATAGACAGGCAATAGCACTGGTACGTGACAGTTGGACATGCCTATATATACAACCATGTCTCACAAGATATGTGAGTTATATGTGTACAACAGCTGTTGTACTGTAAGCAAGCTGGAAATATAAGGACAGACAGTGTACTTGTGACAAATGGTGTGGAATGGGTGCTATATTAATCAGCAGCTCATGAAGTGCTCATAAGTTCTGAACAAGTGCTGAGCATGAACATACCATACAGATAGGTTGTTGGATAATATCAGCCCACAAGTGGTGTAGACAGTCCTAATTGGTAGCACCACACTATAACCCTGCTGAGTATGGTCTGCAAGTCCATGAACCATTATCAATGTAGATGTTAGCAGTAAAGATGTACATGACAGTATGGATGTTTGACTACATATACATTCGTATGTCACAGGAGTGTTCTACCAGTGGACTGTTGACAGAATCAACACTACAAAAGGTGCCAGAGTGACATGTGCATACCACACCAGTGCCAGCTACAGTAAAACAGGGTTAATGTGTTGTACTCCACCCTCATTGTAGCCCATACCACACAGACAAATGTGAGGCATCTGTGTATGTAAGGATGTTAATGGCCATGACCTGTGAGCAATAGCTGTCTCAGTGTTGTGAACAACATACAGAATGGGCTTTGTGGGTGAAGTGTGTGACATATGTGCACATTCTGATGGATGATATCAGCATTGTTACCGCTAGGTGAATATCCCTGTACACATTAACTACCACCTAGGCTGCAGTCAACATTATGGACACTGTGTAAGGGATGGTGTTGTGTAGTTCACCTCCCTGAGTTGGTGACGTCACCAGGCCACTTAGGTAGTTATACAAAGTACCCATGTCATGACAGGGTGCCATCCATGAGCATGGAGATCATTGGACAGGCATACACAGCACTCGGGTGAGCAATATTGGATCACATATCACCTTTAAGGGGTATTGGCCATGCATGGATGGGTGATACCAGCCTTCACAATCCTCACCTCCACTATGCAGCATGCTGTCTACCTTGCATAAAGACATGTGCTACACTATGAAGTTGGACATGCTACATGTCTATATCCTGATCTGAAAGACATATGTCATGGATAGCCACCGTCCTACTACTAGGATCACCACATGCTGGACAGATCCCTGTGCCATACATGTGACATACTCCCGCCATACCATGCAACCCTGTCCATCAAAGATGCACATGTCATCTCTGTCATACATGGTGTGATGGCCACATGGTAGATGTAGTATTAACTGTCTGGATCAGTAATGTGGCACTGATGCACCTCGCAGTGGCAAAAATGGCTGTCTGATACAGCTAGAAAACCTTGCCCATACATGCTATAGTTGATAACCATCCTTGCGAATGATGTCTGACTAGCCATTGTCCCATGTCTATCACATGTGCAACACAGGCGATCCGTGGCAGGATGCTGAACAGCTGTACAGTGCTGTGTAGATGTATATGGCAAAACACATGCATGTAAAGGTTTCCATGCGTATGTGTGCATTGTCACTGCTCAAGTCCATTAAGGCAATGTATGTGTTGATATGTGACATATACACAGCATCAAGGTCAACAGCTTTACCGTGGACACATCCAGGCATGTGCTGATAGGTAAGAACACCAGTGCAGACAAACAGACATGCCTACATCAAGACAGGATTCACATGGAGTATGAACAATGTAATGAGGTGACACATATATGGTGATGATATCCAATGCATAAGTGACGCAAACATGTCAGTCGTGTCAGTGTCATGATGATTTGCAAAGATAATTGTGCAGATGTACTGTATTTACTAGAAATGTATGTGCAGCAGTATCTCTGTACATCTCCGATACTGTTACCTGTCACCATCATTATGTCTTACAGATAATACCTCGTGCATGCCTGCCACCGTACAGCCACCAGGAGGATGATGTCCTCATCCCGTACCTCCATGAGAACTACGAGGTGTTGTTCAGCCATGTGCCACAGCATGCCCAGCAGCATGATGACCTGTGACAGGATCTTCGCAGGAGGGTAAATTATGTGGGTGGCCATAACCACACCTACCAGCAGGTGCACAGACACTGCATGGACCTGATACAACATTCAAAACAGCGTGCCACTGCAATCGCCAGGGAACAAGTTGGAGCAGGTGGTTTGCCACCAACCCAGCTCCCACTCACACACACCGAGGAGCTACTGGCCAGTCTAGGGACACCCTCAGAACAGCATCCACAAACACTAGCTGCCATCGTGGAGGTGGGTGTCTCCCAACCAATGAGCCTGGAGTTGCCTAGTAAGTCCGTACTGCACATATGGCTATTGTATCCCATTTAGTTACATGTGTCACTGTACAGTATGTAATGTAACATCATATGCAAAGTATGTTGACACACACGTTGCATACTACAGTATGCTACCCTGTGTATGCACACATGTGCATACTATATGCTATTGTACAGGCAAATGTGTTAACATGCACAGTGCACCCTGTGGTTGTCATACAGTCATGGATAATGTTCAAACTGCTGTGTCACCCCTATACAGGTACCTCTGGCGTGCCGTACAGACATCAGTCCGTTGCAGGTGAGACTGTCATCAGTATCAGGCATGTTAAAGAATAGATCTATTCACCATGTGGCCAGTTAACACTTGTACACCTGATGTTTGTTCCAGTCACTATATACAGGTCGCATCACCCATCATTCACACTGGCCACTCATGTGCAATATATACAAATGAAATGATACACTGATATGAAAACACAGTATTTGTCATTGCTACATGTGTGGACAGTTGTGCATACAATGGTGGAGGTGTTGTACAATGTAGGCATATGTACTATACATTGGAACAACACGTGTGGTACGCAAACAGTACCACACAGTGAGCTGTTAATTGGGCAACCCTCAGAAGTCACCATTGTGTTATATGCCCCTGCAATGGGTACACACATTGTGATGTGCCATCTGACATGTCCCAGACACGTACTGTTCTGGCTGCAATATTATCACACTATCCCATAACCCATACCCCACATACCACACATACAACCCATTGTCTGCATGGCCCTGTGTATGGTGACATATCTGACATCTACAGGTGTATGTCATATGGGACAACACAGACATGTGAGATAGACAGTCATCACACTCATTTGGCCAACACATGCGCACACATGGCCATGGGGGATGACCAGAGACACATAGCCACACAGTAGATGTGATGTGTATACACCCTGTTGCACATTGTCCACACATGGTCCAATTATAGCCTTAGTTGACTGATTATACAGCTGATATGGTACACTGGACATCCTAAAAGCCTGTGCACAGCTAGTGGAGGTGTCACTGAAGTCTACCATATAAGATGTGTTGAACATCATGACTGTCATAGCATGACAGTAGTCACCTGTACAGCTTCCACAGACATTGACACCACATCAGGCCACAGATACTGTACATTTCCCTTGCTGCTGTAGGACATCACTGTTAGATGTGCACCTCGTGTGTGTGGTACATCAATGTCATGTGGGACATGGTGAATTGACAAGTCTGCTATGTGTGGACATGGTTGCCAGGCAGATAAGACTCTGTAGTAGTTGTGCAGGGGTGACATCTATAGGTCCTCCAGTGACCTGTCACATGACACAGCATGGTTTGGTGTGTATACACCTCAGCATCGTGGGTCACAATCCACAGTTATGTCATGGGTATGCATGCGGTCATGGCTGTGCAATGTGTACATATTATGCACTGCATAGCAATATAGATGCCTCATGATGCCATGCAATGGCACAGTGTCTGTACTTCACATTGTATAGCAATGTAGACGACTCACACTACCCTCCCATGCTCATGCACATTTGCTAAACATGCATCCTATCTGTAGGGCATACAGACAACACTGCAATGTGATGCCCATTATGATGCTGTACATGTGTCAGGACACCATTGTGTCAGACATGTATGCATGTGAATGCACATGTCAGCAGATTACATGTCAAGGTCACATCAACCATGTGTACTGTTATCCTGTTCTGGTCCACATGGTGTATCACGGGGATGCATGCATACTACCATGATTGTGTGAACTGCATGGCTACTGATATGACACCTGCTTGCTGTTGTGTGCACCCCAGGGAGGTATGCTAACTAACACTATTAATGTCTGAGCTGCATGCCATCTGCTGTATCACAGGCATGCTGCATGCCGTCTGTCAAATCACATGCATGGTGTGTCTGTGTGTGTCTGTGTGTGTGTCTGTGTGTGCGTCTGTGTGTGTGTCTGTGTGTCTATTGTAATTTAGAGTCTTTCTTTGCATTCACAGGTGATGTAGGTGTGTTACCCTCCTGCGGTCCATCTGATGTTAGTGTCCCCACAGATACTAGCAGTGATGAACATGTGCATGAGGTACAGGCAGTGTTGTCAGGGGCTGAATCTGTGCCAATGGTTGCCATCCCAGCTATGTCCTCCTCTTCCCCGCACACAGTTCTGCTGCCAACACATACCGCATCACCAGTGGCCATCGAGGAAGGACAGTCAGTGTCTGTTAGTGTGGAACAGGAACGTGTGGCAGCTACAGATGGTGTGTCTCCACACCATGGTGTCAGTGTAATGACTGCAGATGTGACACACATGCACCTGCAGGACAGAGCGCAGCAGCTGGTATCACCAGACACATGTTCCAGACTGTAATGGCTGCACAGGCACATGCTGAACGGCAGAACAGAGAAGGGCAGACGCTGCAGAGGGCTGTTATCCATACCCTAAATGACAACATCCAGGCATTGGCAAATGCTCAACAGCAGATTGCTGATGTTCCGAACAGGCGATTGGGTGACATGGTCGGAATCCTTGACCGTGGCATGGCAATCCGCGAGCGTGAGTTGGCTGTGCTGGAACATCTGGTAGGAGTGAGGCGTAGGCCACATGGACATAGGCCAGCTACACCACCTAGTGCAGGTCAACGTGATCATGCCACCTCACATGGCCGCTTCCATAGTGCCGATAGGAGTAGCAGTGCAGCTGGTGCTGCGCTGTCCACACCAGGACACAGCAGGCCATGTGAACTTGGCCCTGGATGTTCCCAGTGGGGGACATGGTTCCAGTGGACATGTGTCATCGGACAGTAGCCAATCTGTACCTCTGCTTGGTAGTGCTCGTGCAAACCCTGGCAGGCACAGGTCACGTGGCCATGGCCGGACACAGTGAGCTGTATATCCTGGTCTGTACAATCTGGAGCTGTCAATAATACCCCTGTGTAGGCCTCACAAAAGGCAGAATTATGTGCACACATACACGCACACAGCAAACACATCTGTAGGGCACCACAACACCCACATGCATACTGAACAGACATGTCCAATCATATCACCGGCCCTTACCCACACACATGATGTCATCCATTGGTGCAGCCGATGCCCCTGGCAAACATTATCACCCTGTGCATATGATGAAGCCTGTGCTACATCCCTGTCATCAACACCATTGGTGCAGGGACATGCTCAAATGGTCTGATGCACAGGGTGAACAGAATAGTGGGAGAAGTGTATATTACATTAGTTGTGTAAGAATAGTGAGAGATGTGTATATTACATTAGTTGTGTAAGAATAGTCAGAAGTGTATATTACATTAGTTGTGTACTGTTAACATGCACCAGACATACCATGTAGTACAGGTTTAGCATGCCTTGTATAATTCACAGTATGTGTCTTGGTAACAACAGTAACAGCATGTTGGTAATGATGCCCTGGTTCCCTACTTATGGTCTACTTGCATGTACCTACAGGTAGCAGTGTTTTCAGTCTCCCATGTGTAACTGTGGAGTACTCACAGGCACGTATGGCAATATCAGCATGCTATACATAGCCTCAACCTGACTGTTGGAAAGGCTAACATACCACAGATGTCCACATATATACTGATCCAGAAGCATGTGGGCAGTTTAATAGGCTACAGTGGGTAGAGATGTGACATACATACCAGGTCACATCACAGGTATGTTGACATGGTGCAGGGGTTGTACACAGCGGTCCGGCTGATGATAATGTTAGAGACCACCTGATAGCATGAGGCCTCACTGTTTAACAGTAATACCCTGTCACATTACAGGAACATGCCCACACTCACGGGGTCAACAACACTATAACGCACACCCTATAGTGTTGAGGTGAGGACCCCTGCCTATGTGGTCATCACCCTCATAGTACTGTGCACCCACACGATGTGACACAGAGAAAGAACATGTACAGGTAGCCAGTATGGCTGAGACAGATGGCATCAACAGGGTAGTAGACTGCATCACCATGAGGGGTTAGGGATCCTGTGTGTTCTGTATGGTAGCATACACCCTCACTCCATGCACCAGACAGCCATACATACATACGTACATACATACACACACACACACACACACACACACACACACACACACACACACACACACACACACACACACACACACACACACACACACACACGGACACACACTGTGGAGACCACAAATGTTGTACACATATGGATAGCTGACGTGTGTGATACACACACCACCCCTGCCTACGTCATGCTATCCACACTGCAGTATGTACAGATCTCTACAACAGTGTACAGGGGTGTGTAACAATTGGGATGTAATCCCCACCATATGAGGCATATATGGTCACACAAGCAAACACACATGGCAGTACTGTAGTACTGTGAATGATGCACCTGCTATATGATGATATGTCTGACTGAAATGCAGCAGTATTGGCCGCATTATGTGTACCAACGCTACGTCCGGCAATTGTGGTGCTATATGCACATGGGAGGATGTTAGTGTTACAGGTGTCAGGTGACATACAGTCAGTAACACCTGACCACTGTGTAGGTTTTATGTCTTCACAGTCAAGTAACAGTAACATAGCGTACTGTTTGCACATGTAATGGAAGATGGCGTGTGACATACCTGTGAGCCGTCCCTGGCAAACATCCATCTTCACAGGTGGATCACCACTTTATGTACACACATCCATCCATACCTGATGTACATCCTAGAGTACTGTCAGTATGTCACCATATACAGGTGTCAATGATGGGGCTGCATTGCAACTGCATGTTGCAGTTAGGCACAGATGAGTTACATACATCAGCTACTGCACATGCATGGTAGCTGCATGCACACTACAAATTGTACATGTGTGTTGGTCCTACATGCCTGTCATGTAGCCATGTTTGTATGCATTGCAATTGGTGGACATGTGTGATGACATACATATTACATAGACTATTGTATGATATGATGGGTGTCATGGGTAACTAGTACAGAGGGAATGTGTCCTCGGTCAACATTGCTACCTCATGTACTGTTAGCATTCAACAGCCATGGACCCACCTTCCATTTGTGTGCGTGTGATTGCGGTAGCCACTTGTCTGCATGGAGGACAGAAAAAGCTATGCTATGTACATATGTGTTGTGTGCGTGGTCCATGCACATATCCACTGCAATTACATGTATGCCATATCCAAATATGTGTGTTCTTTGGTGTGCAGCGACAGTCATCTGTCACAGCTGTGTAAGACCCAGGGCCCCTGGTATGTGTAGAGCCGACCTGGTTATTACTGTGGTATCATTGCAATGCATAACACATGATGGAACCCTGTCAGTACATGTGTAGTCTGCACAGTTGCTGTATACCTATGAAGAGTCCACTGGTCATGAGTCACACGGTGTTGTGGTAATGTATAGCTGTGTATTGCTGGTCCAACAACATGGTGATGTCTGAGGGCTACATTGTAGACTGTGGTGTGTACCTCTGTGATCTGCACCTGAGACATCTGTGATGGCTCCTGAGTGTGTACTGGTCAAGTACATGTGAGTGGCATTCATGTATGTGTGGACAGTAACACCATACTGTGCCATTCTGTGTTTAGAATCCGTGTGCATGCAAGACGGCCCTTTGCAACTGCTAAGTGTGTGAGCATGCCCAGTACGCCGTTGTGTAGATGGACACACAGTACATTCCAAACTGTGCCCTTCTGTGTTTAGAGTCCATGTGCATGCAAGACGGCCCTTTGCAACTGCTAAGTGTGTGACCATGCCCAGTACGCCGTTGTGTAGATGGACACACAGTGCATTCCAAACTGTGCTCTTCTGTGTTTAGAATACATTTGCATGCAAGACGGCCCTTTGCAACCGCTAAGTTTGTGAGCATGCCCAGTACGCCGTTGTGTAGATGGACACACAGTACATTCCAAACTGCGCCCTTTCATGTTTAGAATCTGTGTGCATGCAAGACTGCCTTTTGCAACCACTAAGTGTGTGAGCATGCCCAGTACGCCGTTGTGTAGATGGGCACACAGTACATTCCAAACGGACGTGTGATACTAAGTGTGTGGGCATGCCCAGTGACACCTTGTGTTGGTGATGTGCCTCTGTGTATGGGCATGGCCATTGACATCCTGTATAGCAATGGTGGTCATCCAGGCAACAGATGTCCATTTTCAATGTCACGATGGATGCCTACATTGAACACACTGGTTGACTGTCTTGAAGGGTGTACTGTCTGTGGCCCATCCCGTATCTATGTAGTGTTGTTGTAGTGCTCCGTAGATATTTAGTTGCCCTGATATCACCACTGCCGTGTGTTTGTCCTCATCTGCCTTGGGACAGTAATATGCTTTCAGACTGCTCACTCTCTATACATTCCCTATCGGCGTCCTTGCCTTTGTGGATGATGTCATCCACCTAAAAGTATGCCTCTGGGAGTGCTGTGTTCAGTATTCTCGGTAGTGCATTCTGTAACTGCCTAATGCTGTAGTGTGATAAGGTAGTCAGGTGTATGTTCAACTCCCAGCCCTGCCAAGTGTGTGTGTGTGTTTCCAGCTGCCTGGGGACAGAGTAATGCTTTTAGATGGCTCACACCACATACATTCCCTATCAGCGTCTTTGCCTTTGTGAATGATGTCACCCACCTAGAAGTATGCCTCTGGGAGTGCTGTGTTCAGTAATCTTGGTAGCGTGTTCTGTAACTGTGTAATGCTGTAGTGTGAAAAAGTAGTTAGGTGTATGTTCGACTCCCAGCTCTGCCATGTGTCTGTCTGTGTGTGTTTTCAGTTGCCTTGGGACAGAGTAAGGCTTTTAGATGGCTCACAACACATACATTGCCTATCGGTGTCTTTGCCTTTGCGGATGATGTCACCCACCTAGAAGTATGCCTCTGGGAAAGCTGTGTTCAGTAATCTCAGTAGCACGTTCTGTAACTGCGTAATGCTGTAGTGTGATAAGGCAGTTAGGTGTATGTTCGACTCCAAGCCGCGTGTGTGTGTGTTTCCAGCTGCCTGGGGATAGAGTAAAGCTTTTAGATGCCTCACACCACATACATTCCCTATCGGCATCTTTGCCTTTGCGGATGATGTCACCCACCTAGAAGTATGCCTATGGGATTGCTGTGCTCAGTAATCTCGGTAGCGCATTCTGTAACTGTGTAATGCTGTAGTGTGATAAGGTAGTTAGGTGTATATTCAACTCCCAGCCCTGCCCAGTGTGTGTGTGTGTGTTTCCAGCTGCCCAGGGACAGAGTAACGCTTTTAGACGCCTCACACCACATACATTCCCTATCTGCATCTTTGCCTTTGCGGATGATGTCACCCACCTAGAAGTATGCCTCTGGGAGTGCTGTGTTCAGTAATCTCAGTAGCGTGTTCTGTAACTGTGTAATGCTGTAGTGTGGTAAGCTAGTTAGGTGCATGTTGGACTCCCAGCCCTGCCAGGTGTGTGCCTGTTTCCAGCTGCCTGGGGACAGAGTAATGCTTTTAGACGCCTCACACCACATACATTCCCTGTCAGCATCTTTGCCTTTGTGGATGATGTCACCCACCTAGAAGTATGCCTCTGAGAGTGCTGTGTTCAGTAATCTCAGGAGTGCATTCTGTAACTGCGTAATGCTGTAATGTTATAAAGTAGTTAGGTGTATGTTCGACGCCCAGCCCTGCCAGGTGTGTGCCTGTGTGTGTGTGTTTCCAGCTGCCTGGGGGCACAGTAATGCTTTTAGATGCCTCACACCACATACATTCCCTATCGGCGTCTTTGCCTTTGCGGATGATGTCACCCACCTAGAAGTATGCCTCTGGGAATGCTGTGCTCAGTAATCTTGGTAGCGCATTCTGTAACTGCGTAATGCTCTATTGTGATAAAGTAGTTAGGTATATGTTCGACTCCCAGCCCTGCCAGGAGGTGTGTGTGTGTTTCCAGCTGCCTGGGGACACAGTAATGCTTTTAGATGCCTCACACCACATACATTCCCTATCAGCGTCTTTGCCTTTGTGGATGATGTCACCCACCTACAAGTATGCCTATGGGAGTACTGTGTTCAATAATCTCGGTAGCGCATTCTGTAACTGTGTAATGCTGTCGTTTGATAAGGTAGTTAGTTGTATGTTCGACTCCCAGCCCTGCCAGGTGTGTGTGTGTGAGTTTCCAGCTGCCTGGAGACACAGTAATGCTTTTAGATGCCTAACACCACATACATTCCCTGTCGGCATCTTTGCCTTTGCAGATGATGTCACCCACCTAGAAGTATGTTTCTGGGAGTGCTGTGTTCAGTAATCTCGGTAGCGCGTTCTGTAACTACATAATGCTGTAGTGTGATAGACTAAACAGGTATATGCTCGATTCCAAGGCATGGCAGATGTATGTTTGGCAGTTATACCGTATGTGTTGGTATCTGTGGGTGGCTAGCTGCAGGATTTGTCCAGTTTGTTTTGTTGCTGACCTATTTAATGTCCACAGCCTGCATATTTTGCCAAGACACTGGGTTGTCAACACACAAAGTCACCAATAGGTCTGGTGAGTAACTGTCAGCAGCCCTACTCTTACCCCTGCTACGGTCTGACCCATGTGACACAACAAAACACACGTGCCTTGATATTAACTACATTACATGATGCAAGTGGCACATGTAGTTTCCTTTCCATTCCTAATGCAGTGCTGTCATGTGGTTCGCTATTGTGATATCAATGCAATATCTACATATGTGTGTACATGTATATGTGTGTATGTATATATACATATATATATGTCCATGTATATATGTCTACAAATAATATATGTGATATATGTAGATGTAGAGGTGGACATAGATGTGAACATATGTCTGGGGACATAAGCACTATTGACTATTTGTGCTGGATGATCTGAACGTGCTAACCTGGGATCTGTGTATATCTGCCATGGTGTGGTGTTAATGCACATCGTCTGTGGTGTGCAGGGCCACGGGTTGTAATCATGTAGACACTAGTTATTTTGTTGCTGGACAGACCATGGGACATTGAATATGGTGATGGTAAGGCACCTGTTGCCAGTTGTGTAAGGATCTGAGCGACACTGAACAGTGGTTAATATGTTGGAGGTTTGGTATGGGTCATATAACTATTCATTAGAAGACTATACTATGCAGATGAGGTTGACTATGGTGTATCACATTTATCACCAGGGTGTGCTGCTGGTCCCTGGAGTGTATGTGTGTAGTCAGCCAGGTGCAGGTCTCACATATAGTTGACAGCATGGAGGGGGGTCAGGCATACTGTACGTACATTGCACAACTGTGCCTCGGGACTGCTCCTGCCTTAGCAAACCTAAGCTAGGGGTGTGTCTATACCTGCCTGATGATGTTGGGAGGGATGACAGCAGTGGTGGGGTAGTCAATGTGTCCAGGCTGCATAAACAGGTGTTGATCAGCACAATTAACTGATGACATGACCACCGGTGTATACCTGCAGGGACATTTCACTACACAGTCCAACCAAATGACATGGGCTGCAGCAGGCAACATATACCAGCGTGTGTAGGAAGCTGGGGCAGTGCGGATGTGTATGCTGCCAAACAATCCTTACTGGGGAGACATAAGACTTTATAGACCAAGGGTTACTTACCAGGGTCTACATGGGCTGGGGATGTTGGAGCACTATGGGGTGGACAGAGACCTCCTACAGCAGCTTATTGACCTGAGCCCAACACATCAGACAGGCCGAGGGGAACGCATCACAGTGGATACCATGGGATGTGTTGTCCTAGGTGTACTAGCCACAGGTACCTCACACAGCACAACCAGGGATATCATGGGTATCACACAGGCATCTGCATCCAGAGTATTGCACCAGTTCACAGATGCCATGTCAACACATGCTAGTGAGCACATACAGGTCCTGCACACACGTGATTAGTGGACCAGCAATATGAATCTGTTCGACCACATGGATGAGTACCCTGGGGTACTGGGTGCTATAGCCTGCACACGTAGCACCACATGGGGAGCAGGGTAGGGCCTACAGTCAGTGCAGGGGCATACCCTCCATCAGCTAGGCCCTATGTGATGGCCAGGGCATGAGATTGAATGTGTGTGCTGTCTGCCCTGGAAGCTGTGATGTGTCCGATATATGGCATCTGACACAGCAGTAGCACACCACTGCCTATGTGGACATCCCCTACAGTCTCCTCGTGGGGGATGCTAGGTAAGCACTGGTGTAGTGGCTTATAACACCCATCAGTGATGCACACACACCTGAACACTCACACCATACTGAGGCGGATGCACAGGCAAGACATATACATGTGCATGTGTTTGGGATGCTCAGTTCACAGTTCTGGTATCCGGACACATCTGTTGGGGCTCTGCAGTAGTCACAAGCTACATGCATACATGTTGTTATGTTATTTGTTATGCTACACAATGTTATCCTGCAGTAACAGTTGCAGCAGGAACAGCATGGGGCAGGGCCACACAGCCTAACACCACTGCCAAGGCCTGTACAGGCACAGTGTGACTTGGTGAAGGAACTACCTGAGTAGGGCACAGTCGGCGACAGCCTGTGCAGAGTATGACCAGCCCTTGGCAAATAGGCAACACAAGGCATATGCACTGACACAGTAGGTACCCACAGATTTCCCCTCTCTGACCCACACACAGTACAATGGATGCCAAACATGACAGTACCTGTGCTCGGCCATGTATGGGTGGTGTACTTTGTGCATCCAACATAGGCAGCACTCCAGCACAGTCTTCAAGTCCGTAACACAACCAGGGTATGTCTATTGACCTAACAAGTGGCAGTTGTATTAGACTGTGTACTTACCCATTGCTCTGGTATGTATATGAACATACAAGTGACTGTGGTGCCAAATGTTAGGGCAGCAGACAGTACATATCCATAGTGGCACCATGACCTCTGTAGCATATACGGGGGTCACAATGGTAGCCTGTAGTACACAGGGTGTCCTACCCACTGCATATTATGGGCTGACCATCATGTGTGTCCGTACAGCCCACACACTTTCCATGCAGCTGGACAGATGTGGACCAATACAGACAAATGACATACGATGGCCTGTGGATATGCTCAATGACTGACCCCAACCCTCTATGACACACACAGATGACAGCAGGCCAGGCTGTTTGATGTAGGATGTGTAATAGGACGTCCAACACCACTGTGCTGTTAATTAATGCTGGGAACTGACGTACCCTGGTATCCCTCCAACCAGCAATTTAGGTAGGTCCACAGACTGACATGGAGTACCCAGCAGACCAGCACAGTAGTGGCAGATGTGTACAACTGTTGGCTGTGCCCCTGTCACACCAACACATGTGAGAGTCATGTGCACCGGTCTGTCAAATAAAGTCTTTTTCATTCACTTATGTTCTTGTGTTAGTGGCCTTGATTTCTGCTGGCCAACTGTGTTTTCATATGGTATCTTCCGGTCGTGCAGCACCCACGTGCACAGCGTTTGGTCTGGTTGCAGTCATGTGCACCACCCATGGTGCTGTGTAGGACTGTGGTTGCATATCCCCCCATGCTATATAGACATGTTGCAACTGTCAATCCCACATGACCATTAGCTACCCTTCAGACACAGCATGTCACCTGTCTGTGTAGAACGGAGGGGTCAGCAACACGGTACTAACTATCTGGACATGTGACACATGCAATACAGTTGACCATACTTTGCATGCTCACACACATGATGGTATTGTCAGTCTACAACATGCATAACAGTTATGCTGGGCATGCTCACATACTGAAACACAGGACGGCAAGCATGCACACACCAGTTGTCCGGACATATCTGCCAATTCATTGCTATACTGTTGGATATCTGCGCTGTATGGTGTTAGCGGTCTATTGTCTGTACATATGCTATGGTCTATTGTTAATTCACATGAGTTATGTGCGCAGGGTACTTCTACCATCACATGTATAGGGCGTTTTTTTGTTTGCGGACAGGCCGACACCTTTGGATACAAACCGGGTAAAGCACAGTCCAGCAGGTGGGAGCTGTTATGCGTGGGTTTACACAGTGTTAAGCACTGATGACCTCTGGTCACAGCACCTTATACATGTTTACACTCCACATTTCTTTGACAGGGCACTACTGGCATACTGGCAGACAAACACGCTTACAGCCGCTCGCTCTCTGACATTTCCGCTTACATTTGTCACTCAAGCTGGGTGTGTGCGATCCCTTGTGATGCATATTACATCGGACTACATGACTACAGTATCGGGTATGTTCACCATTTTGCAATGGCAGCCTTTCGACTGTACGGACTCGATGGCCTGTCCAGTGACATAATCATATTATATGCGTGTTCCTCATACGATCTGCTCCCATCTGCCTGATAATGGGAACCGATACTCTGCAATGCTGACATGTGACTTGAGTTTGTTAAAGCAGCTGTCTGCCAAGTCATGCTACTGCATACCAACTGCATGTTGACTACCTTTCAGATTGCACGACGGGAGACTGTAGGAGTGACTCCTTTCCCACTTTGCATGGGACAGTCCCTCATCACACATCACATGTGACAATACCAGAACTCTCCACCAATCGGGGACACATTTCTGCAGTCTCAGGGACAGGTCATGAAAATCAGGGACACTTTTACAAAAGCAGTGCTATTAACTTGACACATTGACAGAATCAGGGCATATGACATAATACACATATTTTGAAGTAACAGTTGTTTATAACTCTTACTTATTGTCATTAGTCAGTAAGTGTAATTCACCACCTTTCCTTCAACAGCCACTATATTTAGAAGGGATTAAGAAGGACACAGTTAGACTTTCAGTCAAACTCAGGGACGTACCTGACATTCAGGAACAGTTGAGTAGTATGGACAATACTCTAGCCATTGCAACTGTCCTGATTAGGGGACCTTCTCATGTTGTAGGTGTCTGTACTGGTTGCTTGTTACAGGTCTTGTATACCTGACACGTCGATATGTCATATGTAGTAGCATAAGCAACTATACTGCTGCTAGACTACGCTTTGATTTGTTCCAATTTGTATATTTCAGTACTATGCATGGCTGCAAGTATGTTCTGCCCTGGTACATCTGACAGTTCTACAGAGCAGGTTCCACTTTGGACGTTCAGACTGGTGGCGGACCTATAGACATTATATGTAGAGCTATCACATGTGTCGAGGCAACACATACCCACAGCATACCTCTCAACTGTCCCTGATCTTCAGGGCCGTCCCTGATTTTGAATCAAATTTTAACTCTGTCCATCTTAATCTCTCCTAAAACTAGTGACGTTTGGAGGAAAGGTGGTGAATTACACTTCATGAATAATGACAATAATTAAGAGTTACAAACTTCTTTTACTTCAGAAAATGTGTATTAATTCATATGCTCTGATTCTGTCAATGTTTCCAGTTAATAGCTCTAATATTTTAAATGTGTCCATGATTGTCCTTGTGTTTTCTTGACTTGTCCATGATTCTGTTGAAATTTGTCCCCAATTGGTTGAGAGGTCTGACCCACAGTCAGTAGTACACGGACGACCTCCACAGTTTGCATACATTAAGGTTATTCATGTAGCATTATAACTGATAATACTGTTTACTATTACATGTAGCTGTTACTGATACAACAAATTGATGTCTGACATCACTACACACACTATATAGCCTCCATTCTCGAACTCACAGGCCCAGACCTCTCAACCAATTGGGGACAAATCTCAACAGAATCAGGGACAAGTCAGGAAAAAATCAGGGACAATCAGGGACACTTGTAAAATATTAGTGCTATTAACTTGAAACATTGACAGAATCAGAGCATATGAATTAATACACATTTTCTGAAGTAAATGATGTTTATAACTCTTAATTATTGTCATTATTCATTAAGTGTAATTCACCACCTTTCCTCCAAAAGTCACTAGTTTTAGGAGGGATTAAGAGAGGGACAGGGTTAAAATCTGAGTCAAAATCAGGGATGACCGTGAAAATCAGGGACAGTTGAGAGGTATGCACAGGCCATGTGCCATAACTGTCGTTTTGCAAGACACAATTGCCCAGACGGATGTGTCCTCAAGTATGGGTGTTTAACCTCTTCTATTATGCTATCATCTACCTGAGGTGGTCAGCAACTTAAGCACTTTCTGTCAGTAGTAGAACTCACATACAAATGGGTGTGACTGAACACCGTATCAGAAACAATGCATAACACTCTGCGGGACACATTTAGATGATTGGTTCTATTAACCAGACACATTCACAGTCACAGAACATATGTATTCATTCACGTTTGTCGAGGTACATGCTGCTTATGACTCATACATGTTGTCATCTGCCATTACCTGTATTCTGCCACCTGTTCACCTAATATCAGTAGTTCTGGCAGTGTTTATTTGGACTTTGTTACATTCCGATACATAACTATGGACATCCATGCTAATCAGGTACACGGCACTGTGTAGGTCTCTATGTATTCCCCGATGGTTTACAAACTATCCGGTAGATGTGCTCTTCAGGTTTGGGAGGTGTAGGCGTATGCTATGCCCACATGGGAATATTAATGACTTCCACTGGGTGGGCCTACTACATCTCTGCCAACCAGCACCTGCACACTTAAGCCCATTAATGCATACCCATGGTCCACCTACCTGGCACCCCTCTACAGCAGTTGTGACAAATACTTACTTCAAGCGCAGCTGGGGTATGAGCACACCCCTACACATTGCCCACTCTCCCCATCTCAGGACACATGTCGTACATTTTGTCAACTCATGTATTATCACACTTGCACAACCTACTGTTCCATGTGCACCTACATCCTGCTGGTATTAGTGTCGGTAGATTCTTTCATACCTGAAGTTTTGGGGTCCCGCAAGGGACACCATTATCCATGTTTAAAGTGTAGACCTTGCAGAACTCTCCCACTGGTCCTTTCCTACCAGTGTTTTGGACGGCGGCAGTGTATTGATCTGTATTGCCTGCCTGTATGTCTGTCCGGCCTAGCTGGGTGATGTGGGGGATACAACGTTTCTTTATTGAGCCTCCCAGTCACAAATGCCCGGGCTGTAAATATGTTAACCCTAATTGCTGTGAAGTAACCTATTTATGTGAATGTGTATATCCACACTGACATATAGTTTGTTTTGTGTGTATGTGTATATATCACTACCTGTTGTTTGTGTATATCTATCTATCTATCTATCTATCTATCTATCTATCTATCTATATCTGTAGTATATCCTTGTGTGCGTATATATATATATATATATATATATATATATATATATATATATATATATATATCCGTATTGTGCATGTAAATTATTATAGCTATGTGTATATATACATTTTTATCTATATATACATATGTGTGTCCGTTGACCTATACATTTCCCGGACATGGACACTTACACATGCATATTGGTTTTATCCCTGCTTCAACAACATACTTTTGCCTTAGTCATTCTGACACCGACACTTCACTCCAGTGAACTTGTGCTCAGTATATTGCACGTTATGCAGCGGACAGATGTCGCAAGTTTTTCATATCTGGGGTGCCACTGCTAACTGGGTTGTGATAGTGTCATTCCACCTATTCCTTGTATGCGCAGCCTATTATTCCTGCTACTGTGTTTGTTTCTGTACACATTCATATTATTACTGTTCATAGGATGTGTGCTTGTGTTACTGTGACTGTACGTCGACAAATTGTTGTCTTCATGTAGTTGTGTCTTTCTGCTTTTCCCGGTTTGGAGTTGTCACAGCAGAACTCCATTCCGCTCATGGGTGGCGTATAGGTTTTACGTGCCGGGCTGCCAGACCTGACGCACAACGTCCGATAACGATATGCCCATTCACGCATGTCTCCACACAAACGACGCTCTATCTGGGAATCGCAACTATGTACTAGCTGACCTCCACGGACCACTCCATTGCACCCGGCGCAACATACCCTATCACTCCTGTGTCCATACTCGCATATCCATAGTTTCTTCTGCACACCCGTGTTGAGTTTCCCCACATAACAGACATTATACACCTGATATCGCAGCCATGACACACATTTACACATTGCCCTCTCATGAGAGTTGGGGACCTACACACATTTTTGTACCGCTTCGTGTATTCACAGGCTCACCATCCATTCATATTTGCACATACGAGTCTTTTCTGGTGTTATGGATTACGAACGATTTGTGGGTTACAAGTGTAGGTGTTCACAACATGTCCTACATTCCATCTGTTTACAATGTTGACGTAGCACTTCAACGATGTTATGGCCACTGGTATAGCCCTGCCTTTGGTGTGGAGAGTGGTGCTCTACCCACACTTGTACAGCTTTATGTGACATACAAATAAACCAAAAATAGAACAAAAACAGTTAAATCCAAAGGAAATGGCAGAAGACGAAAATACCAATGGATCAGCACCAGTACAGGTCAAAATAGCGTACAAAAATATTTAATAACTGCTTTCATCTCACGACTTCATCAGAATACAAATTTTTAATGGAAAAATGGTATCTTAAATACAAACCTAATTAATCAATTAAAACAAAACAATTAAAATTTAAAAGCACAGTACTCAATTTCCAAAAAAAATAATATATTATGTTCTTTCTTAATGCATAGTTTTCGATATTTTAAAAAACATTTAACATTTACTGTCTCATTCAAACCAGGAATCTTGTCAGAATTTAATCTGACCTGCCATAATGTCTCCCTTTGCTCCACATAATTTTTAAAATCACCAGCTCTATTATCTGATTTACAGACTTCCAATAAAGAAAAAACAATTTTTTTAAAAAATGGGCAAGTTATTGAATGTTTATATAAGGCGTTATTCTCATCCTTGCATTTTATACTATATACATGTTCTTTTATACGGGTACCTAAACTTCGTGTAGTCATCCCAACATAGAACTTGCCCAGCATTCTCATCTGCCCTGAGACAATTATAAGCCTAGCCCGATTCTGTATGGCTTACGCCACCCCTTGATTTGAATATACTGTGCCCTTTTTAAGGTTTAGTTTACTGTGCCTCTGTCTAATAGTGACACGGGAGTAATCCCTGGGACAAACCAATGATCCCCCATCCACCTATCGAGATTCTTCTTGAAGAGATTCAGTGAGGTGCTCTGCCTCACATGAACTGGATTTCTATTCCAGAGCGAAGGGAGCCTCTGGGTTATGAACCTGTCCCTCCAGCAAGTTCTATTTATTATTTGTGCTGAGGTTCAAGTCCCTCGAGCGTGTGGCTATAAGGGATTTAGATTTATTGAGGTGGAGCATGTCCATTAATTCTGGATTTGACATAGCTTTGTATGTCAGGCATAGATCGCCTCGAAGTAGGTGGTATGCAACTGAGTAGAGCTGGAGTTTTTTTAACCGAGCAGCATATGGCATCTGTTTGAGACCCTTGATCCTTTTGGTGAGATACTTTTGGGGTCTTTCTAATTGCTTCTGGTGTCGGGTAAGGTACATCCCAAAAGGGGCATTGTATTCTATGATGGGCCTGATGAGGGTCTTTTCAAGTTTGACCAAGACACATTTGAAACAATGCATCGTCGGTCATCTAATAGGAACCCTATATATATATATATATATATATATATATATATATATATATATATATATATATATATATATATATATATATATATATATATATATATATATAAACATATTTTTCATATATATGCATCTCCATACCTGTATATCTGTAGATATATATATATATATATATATATATATATATATATATATATATATATATATATATATATATATATAGATATATATATATACATATACATACAAAACCTCAACGGAACATTTTCCCTGCTGTTGAATGACTCTACTGCATGATATGTTTGAAAAAGCATCAGAAATTCTTGCAGCTCAAATGGTGTAGTGGTACATTGCTCTGACTATAGTATACAGGATCCTAGGTTTGAGAGTTGGCAGGGCTAATTATTTTGTTGCTAGACAGAACAGTGACTGATGGAGACAGATTGATTATAGCAGTTTTAAGCAAATTTAAGTGGGTTTGCATGAGTTTGTGCGACTCTAAGTGATGTTAACCATATAGATGCTGTAATCCATTTGGCTTCACTTAGAATCGCACAAACTTGCTTACTCCCATTTACACCCATGCTAATTCCTTTAAAAGAAAAGAAAAAGGAGTTATAGGAAAGTGGTGAGAAAGGAGCATGCAGAGGGACAAACAATATGAAAGGTAGCTAGGGATGTGTAGGATGGGTGTAGGGAAGGTCCATAGCTGTCCATTTGTAATACAGTGACAGCTGTGCTTTTGTACAGAATTTGGAGGTGAATTTGAACACTCAAACCCCAGAGAGAGGGGTGAGGACAACTGAAATGTGTTGTCAAGCCAATTGGATCAGATTACATGTGTCCAGTGGACACCTATTGGGACAGATGCCCTTTTTCCTTTGTTAAGGTGAGAGTAGGATGTTGGGAAAATATTATAGGCACATCTGTGGAGGTAGTTTGGGTAGGGAGGCAAACAAGACAGAGAAGACAGCAGACAGGGGTGGTGTGACATGTGTGCGGGTAATCACCTTGGCAGGGGAGGGTGTTGGGAATTGTGGCCCATGAGCCCCCATATGGATACAGTGGGACTGACATTCCCACCTGCAGGCAGTCATGACTGCACCTTCACAGCCCCAAAGGTGGCTTTCCTGAGGGCTGGACAGGAGGGGCAACCTGCTACTCAAGGTGTGCCAGCTGGTAATCAAATCTGGTGCAGCTAATCACCCAACTCAGAGCAGATGACATGACGCACCATACCCCAGAACTGACAGTGGATGATGGGCTCATCTCTGTGACCACCCCAGGTGGTGCAGGACCTGCAGGAGATAAAGTTCCATGGTGGGTCCCAGACATGTTGGGCCCGGTGCCAAGGCCAAATGGAGTGGGACAGATGGATTGGATCCACTGGGACCGGCGTTCCCAAACATGCTATGATGTTGAGGCTTTAGAAGATATATTGCTTAGTTATAGGTTCATAGGTTCATAGGTGTGTACTAGGCTAATGGCCCTGTAGCCTTTACAAGCCTAGCCCATAGGGTTACCCTGGCATCATGCCACCCGACCTTAGTTCCAAGTGCCTCTGTCAAGTAAAGCCATTGGAGTGATCCCTGGGGTGAATTTTCTATTTCCCATCCACTCATCAAGATTTCTCTTGAAGAGGACCATGACCAAAAGATTTCAATATTATATTTAAAGGCATGCATGGGTTTTCAATTAACCCAAAACAACAGATGTGAAACAGTTGCATAGCAAAGAGAACACATGCATAACTCAAATAACAGTAAACATTGTAAATGCATGCCAGTAGCAATGATGGCAACAAGCCACCAACAATGGTATTTGAACAAGGTATGTTAACATGTAACCAATTAATTATATGAACAATAATGTAACACATGTCCCAACATTAGGTTTGGTAACAATATACCCGTAGTATATGAATAATAATTAGTGATGCAGATGAGGAGTGGGGGGAGAGAAGAAAAGTCCATTAACAACTGCATAGGCCACTATTTTTACAACAGTACTGCTCAATATTCTAGAGGTCTGTCCTCACTTTACAACTGCCTATGGCCTACCTCTGACATACCCATATTTGTGAGGTGGGCATGTAGAGGGCCTTCTGTACAATGGTGCCCACATAGTGGGAAACTGTAAGGTTGCTACCAACCTCAGTGCACAAATCATCTCACACCTGATTGCACGCTCAGCACATTATTACTGTCATACTTAGTGTGGATGACATCTGCCACAGCAGCGGGAGTGATGGATCTTCTGGCATTTCATTTGCAGTAATGCTTCTTGTACCAGTCAGTAATTGGATGACTGCCTCTTTGGGGATGGCCACATCAGTACGGGGATGCAAGACAATGGGCAGCTTGCAAGCATCCATACACCTGGTAGACCACAAACCACTGCTATTGTCGTGTACCTCAGATACATATATCTCAGAAAGTAGAGGCCCCCAGACCAATCCTTGGGGTACAACATTGTGGATGAATCTACTATTAGAGGTGGGTTTTACAACTTTGACTATCATTGAGCTAGTTAGCTACCCATCTGGTAACCTAGGTTGGTGCCTAGCTGTGTAGGCTTATGCATCCTGTACACCTGGGGATTAGTGTGAGAGGACTGGTATAGGTGAAGGTAGGCATTGTTCACCATCTTCCCCTCATCCCTGTGTTTGTTGACCACTGCAGAGAGGTCAATCAGGTTTCACAGGCATGATCTCCCTTTGACAATACCATGGTGTGTGGGCCCAAGCATTTTGATGTTGCTGCTGTCCCTGTTCATAATGTCCTTGATATTGACCCCCCCATGCCATTGCAAAGCAGGCTAGTTAGGCTGATGTGCATCATATTAGCTGGGTTGGTGGACTGCTCCACCTTTGTGTATAGGGATGACAGTGGCTGTCCTCTGTGCAGATGGGATGACAATGGTGCTCAGGCTGTGGTTGACTACAGTGCAGAATGGATCTGAGAGGCCTTGTCTGTGTTCATGTGGGATGCAGCCAGGGATGGTATCATTACTATGAAGACCTCTGTGTGTTAGCTTTGAGAGGGCATTACAGACCTGCTTCCTGATGATGAGGGGAGGGGGGAAGGTGCTGCACATGCACATGTGTACCACTGGGGGACAGGGGCTGGTGTTTACACTTCACCTGTATGCAGCTGGCTGCTTATATCTATGCCATATGTGCATGTGGTATTACTGACCACCACTACAGAGCAGACGTGTGTGTTGCCTCTGGAATTACAGACACGTGTGTGGAAGGCCTAGTGATTTGCCTTGGTGAATGTGTCTTATTTGCACTCAAAGACAGCCTTTAGGCTACATCACGTGTACCCTTATTTGCTTGTACAGACCAAGGTGACATTGCTTCCAATGAGGCACCTGTTCCTTCTTGGCCCGTCCAGCAATTGTTTCCACCTCTTATGGTATTTGTATATTGCTGCTGTTCACCACAGGTTTTTACCCTACATTGAGGGAGATGATGTTGTCCTGTCAGGTACTGCTGTCCATACAGCTATGCATGTGCCCTCATAGTATTGTAGTGTGGGCCTGGACACTGCTGCTAGTTCCAACAAATGGGATGTTAGCTGTACAGCTATTTCTACCTGCTCTGAGGGGATTTATAGTCATTTGCGCAGTTCATTCCTTCTAACACTGTACAGGGGGTGGGGGGATTGGGGGCAGGGGAAATAATGACCTGAACAGTGATGGCTATGTGGGCAGATATTACCAAGGGGTATGGCACTGTAGAGATCTACAATGGCTACTCATGTTGGTTAGGACCAGGTACATGAGATTCCCACCTGCCATAGGAGTATTGACTGGCTGATCCACTGCATTGCCATTGACAAAGGTGACTATGTGCATTCATGTTCAGGTGGCATAGGTCAGGCAGACTATGGTTGGGTATTTGAGGTCACCCAGGAGCAGGGTAGACTATTGAATCCTGACAGATTCCAACAGGTCCCAATAGGTGTGGTGGGTGTCCCTAGTCATGGTTAGATGCCTGTAGCTAGCTATGATTTGAGTTGTTGTTTTGTCGACTGTTAACTGCACTCTGGATGTCACCCATGTGACATACTGTTTGGCCAGCCTGGAGGTGTGTATGTGTATGCTAATGTTCAACACTCTACCTCCTATGGCTTTGCAGGCCTCTATTTGGGGTCTAAATGTATGATGGGATGAGTGACCTGGCAAGGTTGGTATGCTCTATGCAGCTATAAAGCAGGTGTCAATGACTGTACAAATGTCAGCATCCTACAGGACAAGGTACGCTTGCATTGACATGGGTGTCATGGTAAGACACCAAGCTCCTATTAGAGCAGGATGTCTGCACAAAGGCACACATCAGTGGTAGGCAAAGGCCAGCAAATGGTGTCACTTTATGAATCTAGCTGAAATACACTTATTTTCCAGAAAAGATGGTGTCACAATCACAGGTGTATTCTGCAGGATATGACATCTGACAATGAAATGTATACTAATTTTTATTTAACATTTATTTATTTAATATTTGTTAACCAGGAAAGTCCGACTTGAAATGCACCAATTTTTAGTGGAGGCCCAGATGCATGTCTTTGTAACATGGGAGAAAACCGGAGCACCCGGAGAAAACGCACACAAATGCAGGGAGGACATGCAGACTCTGCACAGATGGCACCCCAGCCGAGAATCGAACTGAAGAACCTTTTGCTGTAAGGCAACAATGCTACCACTGCACCACTGTACCATAATCTGTTACAACTTCAGTTTTTAATGGGTTGCCAGTGATGTGGCCAACAATACACAACTGTTTGAAGCATTGACTACAAATATGAGACAGACATATAGTCAGTCTGCAACACTCAGGACAGTTGGCAGGTATTGGCTCAGTATACAGTTCAACACACACATCTGCACCTGCCATGTAGTATGCACATACCCTATGTTCATCTATTACATTTGTAAGACAAGTATATGTATCAAAGTAGCTTTCACAGGTGACATATGACTAATTACAACTTCCCAGATAGCTGGCCTACCAGTGACACACTCAATACTGGACAACAGACACTCAATTAGTAGTCATACATGATCTGACCTTTGCTGGGGAGAGTCAGGGGCCAGGGATGTGCTCCATGTCTATGCAGGCAGGGCAAGCAGAAATGGCTATAGGTGCTGGGCAGCAGCATGTGAGTCCATCAGGTCTTGTTTTGGCAGAGTGTTTAATGTCCCATTTGACATCATTGCACCCCACCTTCTGCATTCCATTACATGCTTACATGATTGACATACTTGTTATAGTGCTCATGAGTTACCTCACAACAATGCAGTTGGTTACGTTTGTGTAGTTGCAGTCTGTCTTTGTGTAGATGGGTTGAGACCCATGTTGCATAGGCAGCAGCTTTCCTTTTGTAGGTACTGCTCATGAGCAGGTGATGGCCTGTGCATCAATCGGTGTCTCCCACTTGCTACTTGCACCCAGAGCAGCTGTGTTGTGTTTCCATTTGCCAATGCCATAGCAACACAGTGCTATAATTATGACCATCATGTGGGCCTTGCCCCTTTTCCTTGTCTGTGTGGAGGACATTATGGAGGTGTGGGGGCTACAGGTTCACAGACAGTAGGTAGGAATACCTCTCAGAATAGGATATGTGGAGACAGCCCACCAACATGGGGAACAAAGCTCCAGACTTGGGTACAGGTTGTAAGTCAGTAGTGCTGTTATACACATAGAGGGTTGCTAGTTTAACAGGGTTCATCTGGACATGAATTTTCTGTGTAACTTGACGTGACAGTGATATGTCTCTGACATACCTCTCAACTGGCCTGATGGCCACAGACTGCCCAGGGGTTCGCCTGTTATGTTTGGTCTGTTCATCAGACGATGTCTGTTTTTGTGGAAGCTGTAGGATAACGTGAGGATTTTAGTCAGTAACTGTTGACATCCATTGGTGTTTCAGACATCATATCCTTCAGGGATGTTATGTTACAACAAAGCCTGTCACACTGTCAACTGTTTCAGTTTATAACACCATTATGTAAGTTATGTCCCTCTTTCCAGCCCCCTGTCCCCCAAGTATGTCCTGCTTTGTCCAGATGTCTTGCAGTAAGAGGGTCAGAGGTATGTGATATCATTATTTATTGACTGCACTCAAGGTATCATCCCACTGACTTAGCAGACTCCTGGAAGTGGTATGCAGCAGTGGCCATAAATATGGTCTCACACCCTGGACATTCTGTGGAAATCTGTACATATGAATGCTATGTATGTCTGGCCATTTGAAGTGACTGCTAAGCTTGTGTAGCAGTGTTGTGTGTAGATGTTTGGCTGGATAGCAGATGTGAGTGTCACAGATCCTTTTTCTATCTGACTGTGCATACTGCTATGGCTGCTGGTGGTCTATCAGATGTGTATGTTTGTAGGGGCAGACTGAAAAATGTTCTTTAACACCTCAGGATTCCAAGTACACTGTGAGTTGGGCCAGTATCTGTCAGTGTATTGTATGACTGGGAATCAGGATATGTTCGTTCAGTCGTTCTACTCTAGAGTTCATTTGGGGTACTGGTATGTTGTTGTGACTGTGTTGCAAATGGTTGTGGGTGAACATTTATGCACCACTATCTGCTTTTCTCTACAGCTCCATCCCTGTAGTGCATGATATATTTGGATATACATGGGTAATTGCCCAGAACTGATTTGGGTTAGTGTCGTATTGGTCTTACTGTGGTTCAGAAGGTGCTGGGTGACATAGTTGGTGCTGTCATGGATTTTTCCATTCTGTTACATTACTGTGGTCATACCTCTACACTGTCTAGATGTCTAGACACTGTCCTGATGTGTGGTTCATGTGTTTTGTCTGTTGGCCACAACAGTTGTGGGTTTCTGAGAAATCACTGGGATGATGTGAACATTGATATCAGTAAACGTTGACATCCATTTGTGTTTCAGATGTGGAATCTGTCTGGCATTGTATGTTGAGGCAAAACATGCCACTCTAGCAGACTTCTATGCATATGACACTCCTACTAGTCCCATCTGTTCAGCTCTCTCCCAGCTCTATCCCAGTCTAGTGTCATTAGCTCATTCTATCTAATACAGAGAGATCATTTGAGAAGGGCAACCCACTTAGGTCTTTAAGCTTGAATTATATTCTGTTTCTCCTTTCTCCCTTTCCACTTACTAAAAAAAACGTTGCTAGAATTTCCTTGTTTTCTGTCTGAGTGTGCTTCTCAGCTGATAAGTATATTATTTGGCACTGTTAATTATTCAGAGTTGAATAAAACAATAATTTAATTCAGTTCAGAATACAGTTTGAATAAATTGCATTTATTTAAACTGTATTTGCTTTAATATTGCAACACACTCAAGAGTCCTAGCTTGCACAGCATTTGAATTGTTTTTAGTGCTGTTCTAGCTGGTATTCTGTAAAAAAAAACATTCTCAGCTTGTTTCCTGCCTTTCCTGTAACTAGTCTAGTCCAGATATAGATTTGCTGTATCCAGGACTGTTTGTAAGCTTCTGAGCCTCCCAAGCTTTTCTGTGTTGGAGGGAAGCTTTCTAGCTTATCAGTGGGAGTGGTAAGCACTAGGTAGCCTATCTACCACAAGAGGAGTGGTTTCTGGACAAGAAATTGTAGTTTATTGATTGTTTGGGCAGTTTTTCCATATCTTTCAATGTTCTGGTTTAAAAGCCTGTATTTGCACTTGTTTCCCACCTTTCCTGTAACTAGTCTAGCCCAGATACAGATTTACTGTATCCAAGACTGTTTGTAAGCTTCTGAGACCCCCAAGCATTTCTGTGCTGGAGGGAAGCCTTCTAGCTTATCAGTGTGAGTGGTAACCACTAGGTAGCCTATCTACCACAAGTCTATTGGTCGTTTGGCAGTTTTTCCATCTCGTTCAACTTTCTTGTTTAAAAGCCTGCATTTGCACTTGTTTCTCACCTTTCCTGTAACTAGTTTAGTCCAGATAAAGATTTGTTATATCAAGGAATGTTTGTAAGCTTCTGAGTGGTGCCAAAGTCTGCTCTTTAAATTTTTCCTTAGATCTGCAAGTTCTCTCCTCTCCTGCTCTTTTACTAGCTTATTAGTCTAGTACTTTACCAGAATTCTTGTAGCAATTATTGTAGCACACAAAAGTGCTACCAGCACTAAATGTTCTACAAGGAAACAGCTCCAGTACTTATTATTAATGCCCACCCCTTCAGGCATGTCTAAAAGACAATTCCTTGTGCTTTCTCCTATTAACCTGGTGAACTTGGGCATCCTGAGGCAATGTAGCAACTGCCTCATGTACACTGACAACCCTCTCCCCTTACCTCCCAATACTCAGACTTGCGAGAGATGCACTTATATATCCAGACTGGAAAACAAGCACTCTCCAGCCAAGAAAGGAATAGCTGGTCAAGAGGAGAAGGTCAACACTTGCACTACACCACATGGAACACATAGCTCTCCAGAACACACACCAGCACTGCCTTCACATAAAAACACAAACCACACACCGACCTTTGTGGAGGATCTCAATAAAAATCTACCCAAACAGCAGAGACCTCCAAGGAAGAAATGCATTCGACCACCACAAGACAACACTAATCACAATACACATAACTCTCCTAAACAGTGTGTCACTCAACCAAAACCCTAAGACAAAATAGCATGCCCAACACACTAGTCATAAATGACTCAATAGTGAGGCACACTAATGTCCCACTCACTAGATTGAATAAGGAGAAAGTAACAGTCATCTGCCAGTCAGGAGCCAGGACCCACCACATAATGCATGCACTCAGGTCCTTCAACAACAGGTACAAATATGACTTTGTCATTGTACATGTGGTTGTGAATGACATGAGATGTACCTCCCTGGACTACAAGAAAAGAGACATGGATGAGCTCTCGGATTATGTAGCCCAGGTGGGTATGAGCCTAGCCATGAGCAGCATCCTACCCTCATGTAGAATGATAGCACAGTACAAGCAGGAAATGATTGATTTCAACAATTGGCTAAGTTTCTGGTGTTATACTAGGGGGATCCAGTACCTGTCTGTGTGGGATGACATTATTGACAGACCTCGATGCTTTGCCACACATGGCTTGCATCTGTCACCCCTGAGCTTCTGGATACCGACCAAGGGTCTTGCCACCCCTATAGTGCCTTTTTTAGGCAGTGTTCCTAAGACCAATTTACCACTGTAACAGCTACAAACAAATGTAATCTGAAGGTCAAGCTGCTCAATGCTAGAAGTCTAAATCTCAAAATGCACTCACTCAAAGCACTCCTTAAAATGGAGATCATCGACATTAGTGCTGTAACAGAGACCTGGTTCAGGGCAGCAGAAAGCACCCCTGCACTACCAGGCTATAACTCATTCCACACCTTTTGGCCCCAGAACTTGGACTGAAGATCCAAAGGCGTAGAGTTTCTATATTCATAAAGGATGCTCACACCTCCAGACTGGTAGCCCAGCATAATGCATCAGAGATACTTCCGGTGCAGCTAACATTGGATAAGACAGTGATTCAGGTTGTAGCCTGCTATAGGTCCCCAACCATGTCCCAAGACGCACAATCCACATTCCTAAGCACCCTGGAGAATTTTAGGGTTCAACCTAATACTTTCATTCTGGGTGACTTCAACTACCCCTCCATTAACTGGGAAAACTACTCATGTACCAAAACACTTGCCCAACATTTCCTGGGACTCATTAATTCCAATGCCCTGAACCAGCTCATTCTTACCCCCACTAGAGGTAGCAACATCCTTGACCTGGTTACTACTAACATGGGCAACCATTGCTCTACACCAATAGTCAACTCCTCCCTCGTTAGATCCAACCACAAACTAACCACCTTGAAAATACACATCCCTCCCACCTCACCCTTCCTCCTGCAAAGGTAACCACCATGAAAAACTTCCCCAAAGCTAACTTTGAGCTCCTAAAAACAGAGGTGGCTAACTTTACGACACCCATGCAAATGGAGAATAGTTGCATGACTGCCAAATCATACACCAATGGACTATGTGAACATGTACACAAACGCATGGATTTCACCATACCCAATAGAACTAAGACACTCTCCTCCAAAAAAAGGAAGCTAA
Source organism: Protopterus annectens (assembly GCF_019279795.1). Taxonomy (NCBI): domain Eukaryota; kingdom Metazoa; phylum Chordata; order Ceratodontiformes; family Protopteridae; genus Protopterus; species Protopterus annectens. The sequence goes on from NC_056744.1 coordinate 1,232,703,819, forward strand.
TTTGGTGGTTCCCTGCCATAAACAAACTTTAAAACAGAAGGAGGAAACTGATGCAGAATAAGGTGAAGTCCCAAGACTGGAAAATCTCGCTTATCAGCCTCAACAAAAAGTTGAGATCCCTCGTCAAATCTTCTAAAGCTAGCTATGAAAACAGAATTGCAGCAGATAGTAAAGACAACCACAAGGCCTTCTATAGTCATGTAAAGAATCTCCACGGCAATACCCAGATTTGCTCTGAGTTACTGCACAATGGTACCTCCTATACCGAGCCAACAGATATTGCCAATATTCTGGCCAACAGATTCAATGGCAACATTACCCCTCTCACCCCCCCAAAGGACCAATAACTATACCAGTAGATTGCCAGACACCCAGTATTACTGCTGCACAGGTTAAAACAGCACTATCCCAGGTCAAGAATACAGCTTCTATGAGACCTGACAATATCCCTGGCTGTGTTCTACATGAACTACAGAGTGAACTGGCACCTCACCTGTGTGCCCTGTTCAATCACAGCCTCACCTCAGATGTTTTCCCTACCAAATGGTGCATGCTACAGTCATCCCTTTCCTAAAAGGAGGAGTGACTACAGACCCTGGGAACTATCACCCCATTAGCCTGATGAGTCTGATATGCAAAGCTATGGAACATGTCATCATGGACCTAATAAATAAGGATATAGGGAATCGCCAAACTATGGATCCCACAGAGTTTGGTTTTGTGAAGGGTAGATCATGCCTGCTCAACTTGGTTGACTTCTTTGAGTCAGTCACCAGAGCTGTGGATGAAAGCAAGGTGGTTCATACAGCCTACTTTAATCTGGCCAAGGCCTTTGATAACATTCCCCCCCTCAGGAATCACATAAAAACTCACTAAGCTAGGCATCAACTCCTATATCACTAGGTGGGTTGCAAACTGGCTCACAGATAGAACCCACAGTGTGAAAGTAGCTGACTCCAAGTCCGACTGCCAACCAGTGAATAGTGGAGTCCCACAGGGTTTGGTCTTGGGTCCTCTCCTGTTTTGTATCTACTTCTCTGAAGTCCTGGCCAACATGAAAGGACTGTGGCTGACAAAGTTTGCAGACAATGGCAAGTTGGGAGCTACTATTAACTCCCCAATTGATGTTGGAATCCTACAGAAAGGCCTCACTGAGACCACAGACTGATGTCAGAATCATAGCCTTAAACTCAATGCTAAAAAATGTGCCATCATCCCCTTTGGGAAAAACCTGCTTTCCATAAATTACCACATCAATGGTAGTCCACTGAACACAGAAGGAATTATAAGAGATCTGGGAACACAGGTTGACAGCAATCTCTCTTTTGACCACTACATTGCCACTGTGGTAAGAAAGTCCTTCTATGTGCACATCTCATTACTAAGGATTTTGCATCCAGGAAGAAAGAGGTCTTTGTCTCCCTCTGCTCTTCACTCATTAGGCCAATCATCTAGTACAATGCCCCATTTGGCATGTACCTCACTAGACACTTACATCAACTGGAGAGGTTGTTAAAGTACCTCACAAAAAGGATCCTAGAACTTAAACACTTGTCCTATATGAGCAGACTAAAAAAATCGCCAACTATTCTCTGTCTCATATCACTTATTTAGAAGCGATTTCTGCTCATCTTACAAAGTCATGTCTGACCCAGCTCTATTAGAAATGCTATGTCTAAAGAAATTCCAATTCCTCTGCACCACATGCTCCAGGGACCTCAACCTCATTGCCACAATCAATAGAACATGCTGGAGGGACAGGTTCATAACCCAGAGAACTCCCATGCTATGGAATAGACTTCTCATACATGTCAAACAAAGCACCTTACTGGCCCTCTTCAACAGAAATTTTGATGAGTGGAAGGGAAATGGATAATTCACCCTGGAGATCACTCCAGTGGCTCTATTCAACAGAGGCACTGGGAACTAAGGTCGGGTGGCATAATGCCAGGATAATCCTAAGGGCTAGGCTTGTAAAGGGTCCAGGGTCATTAGCCTAGTACACACCTATGAACCTATGTCACTATTGTTTGTCCTTTATCGCCCTCCCCCATTTGTTGGGATTTCCTGCAGATTTGTTGCAGTAAGAGGATGGTTATCTGTCTCTCTCTCTATATATACACACATATATTATATACACACACGTTATTACATATATATATATATATATATATATATATATATATATATATATATATATATATATATATATATATATATATATATATATATATATTATATATATATATATATATATATATATATATATATATATATATATATATATATATATATATATATATATATATATATATATATATATATATATATATATATATATATATATATATATATATATATATATAATATATAATATATAAATGTATACATACATATATAAAAATATATATAATGACTGTTGTACGAATGTTGTTGATAATATTTGTAAAAGATGCTACATCTTGATTATCTTGTGTAGCAGCATGTGATTGTGCTGTGATTGTTGTTCCCTGGGTCCTCCACTCACACTGATTACTTTTTTTTTTTTTTAAATAATGTTATGACCAGAATGAATGATATGTTTGTTAAAAATTAAAAAAAGATTGTTCAGTTGGTGTGGTGTAGTGGTTTGTTGCTGTAGTTATAGTGCACAGGTTCAAAAGTGTTGGTTGTGTAATTTGTGTGTTCAGGGTCTGGGATGAACATGGGATGGACAGAGTGTGCACTTGCACTTTAAGCAAGTAGGTTTTAGTTGCAGTTAGTTGTGTGAAGCTAAGTGATGCTAACAGATGGTTAAACCCACTTTAGCACTCATCCTTACCTTTCTTCTGCACTACTAACACTTAAGAAGAAAAGAATAAAAGAGAAAAAGAAAAAGTCAGTAAATGGTTATGTAGTTAGTTAAACAGTATAGGGATGTGCTAGGAGCTATGGAGGAAATAGGATCTTTTGAAATAGCTCTACATTTCTTTACATGATTACATGTATACAATTTGTGGAGATATAGACTCACACCCCCACAGGAGGGGTGTTGGTGATAGACATTTGCAGAATAATCAATGGTTGATTGATGTTTCACTGTACACATGGGGAAATGATGGATGTATGTATTATGGTTTTTGTTTTTTGTTTGTGGGACAGATTTTAAGTTAAGAGTGGGATGTTGGGGGCAGCTGTAAGGGTGTTGGGGATGTAGGTTGGGTTGGGTGTTGCAGAATGCAGACAGACAGACAGACAAGACAGACAAGACAGCAGACAGGGTATATGACACATGGGGGGAAACACACCTTTGAGGGAGGTTGGTTTGGGAATCAAGCCCATGAGCCCCAAATGGATACAATGGTTGGAGGTCCCCACCCATGGGCAGTCTTGCCTGCTCTCTTCATGGCCTGAAGGGTGGCTGTGCAGGAGGCTGACAGGAGGGTGTGGCCTTGAGGCAGGCTTGGCAGGCAGCTAGCAGGCTTCTGCCTGCCCCCCCACCCAGCACCAGATGGCGCTGCACACAAACAAACCCGCTGACTGCAGGCAGGTGACAGCTCTCTTGCTGCGCCTGCTAGAGTATAGTATCCCTGTCTCTTGAGGCAGTTCCAACATGGTACAGGACTAGCAGATGAGGAAGGCCCAGGTTGGGTCCTAGACATGCTGGGGCCCGGTGCCACACCCAGATGAGCAGGGATGGATGATTGATCTCCTCCTTCCCAAACATGGTGTTGGGTGTTGAGGTTTTAAAGAATATGTGTTTAGTCATGAACAATACATTTCCAGATGAGTTTATAACACATGCATGGGTGTTTCCAATTACCCCATAAAACAGATATGAAACAGTTGAATAGCACAACAACACATGATGATAAATGGAACAACAGTATGCATCATAACAGCATGCCAGTAACATTAATGGCAACAGGCTACCAACAATGATATATGAACAACATATGTTAACATGCAACCAAGAGGGAGGGACAAAAACTCCATTAACATTAACAACTGTTTTTTTTTTTTTTTCACAACAGTCTGCTCAATACTCTATGGGGCCTGCCCTCACTTTAGATCTGCCTATGGCCCATTCTGTAGCTTCAAAAACAATACCTATAAAACTGTCAGCCTGAAATGGTCAAACTGTAACAAATCAGACATATGGGGCCTAGAGGGACTCGGTCATGTCAGTACATATCTGGAGGACCTCCCTCAGTGCTATGTGAGTGTGCTACTGGCATACATCAACTGGTTTCCTATTTGTCTCCATTGTTATTGGCAGCAGTGATCACTAGCCATGACAGCATGACAATTGAGACACATGTATCGGGAATAGTGCCGTTGTATGTACCTGTCCTGCTGTCATTTGCAGACATGTGGTGGGACAGTTGAACAGTTGTACACAGTTTATTAGTATACCCTTCATACAGCTACTACCAACATTTCCTTACCTGTACAACCTGTGAAGAAAATATCTGTTAACACTACCTGACTGTTTTCACATTTATTCCTGATTCCTATGTGTAGATATGCACACATCTTAGTACCACTCCCTGTATTCGAACCGTGTCTGGGTGTGAAAAATTAACAACTAAGTGATTTCTCATGACACAGAGCTACTGGGGAATTGTTGTTTCTTGCTTCACTGGTTTCTGCCTAATAGTCTCTTGGTTAGACAGTCTGAACTTGTAATCCTGTGAAGTATGCATGACACATAGTTATTGTACCGTGCATTAATCCGTTGGATTACTACAACCTGGAAAGCAAAGGTTAACACAAGGCAATGCTAGATGGAACACACTTTGAAACTTTCCACATTACTATTCAGGTTTCAGAGCTTAGTGCAGTATATATTTCACATTTCAGTTATATCTTGCTTTACAGATCCACCATCTACAGTTTTTATTATAGCTGGTTCACTGAACTACCTGAGTTAATGTATGCTGTCACAGCCACATTTACTGTGAAGAACCTATATACATTCTATATGTCTATAACAACATACCAGAATAAACACAACAGTTTTTTTTGTAGGTATCTTTATTGGACATCAGTATTAGGCAGTCAAACTTTTTTTATTTATTCAGTTCACACAGTAACGGTATACCTACTAGCAGTAAGCAATGCACTCCTTCTTAGCTATTTGGCCAATATACTGCAAAATAGATTTGTACTCACCAGGCTGTCAGCAAAGCATCAGCAGTCTGTCAGCATGGGCTTTGATGTTCATAGCCCTCTCTGCTCCAGATGTAGGGTAGAAAACAAACATTATGCATACCTGTCTATCACATTCTCAGGCTAGTATTTGCTACATAATACTTGATAGTGATACTTACTCACTACTGGAGCATTCTGTGCCCGTGCATCTTGGACCCACTGGGCCAAGAGCACCCCCTTCCTCCAGTGTAGGTCAGCATAGTAGTGCCATACCTGCTCACCAGTCCAAGGGATGCTAATAGCACTGATGAAATCACATGCAAGACAGTCCCAGGCCTCTGCTTTGTATTGTTAGCCCTGGTACTGGCCCTGCAGCAGTCTCTTCTCATGGTTTTCTATAAGGCGTACAGCCATGAACCTGACCTCCTGAATGCTCCAGCATTGTGCCCGAAAGCACGCTCCCTCTCCAACACCAGACATGTTCCTGCAGAGATCATACTAAACAGGTTATGGCTGTATTCCCACCTGCATGGTTTAAATAAGGAGATATTCCCACCCTTTGCCATCACTGGACCATTTTGAACATGTTAAGCTCTGCTAAGCAGTGTGTAAATCTGCTAAGTCAAGTTGAACAGTGCTTAAAGGGGTAATTGCTGAGCACTGCTTAACAGTGCACAAATTTGCCTAGCTGAGCTTCCTGCTGTTTAGCAATCATGTCCAAGTGATGCTTAAACCTGGTAAGCATAGCTGAGCATTGCTGACCATTCCTCACTTTTCATTTTAGAAAACTATCAGACTAATTACTTTACTTAGTAGGTGTATATGATTTACTTTACATGACATCCCTCTATGTGCTTTCATTAAATTAGCAAGGGGTGTGACTATACTATATATGACACTTGTGTATACATGGGTAATTTCACATGTTATATGTACTCACACTTCCATTTTACACCAGCTACACTTCCCTGGTTGGCAAAAAAACAGTTACTGCATTCCCATATAAAATTAACTTGCCTGTCTTGATACTTGAACCATGAATGCCTGCATGTAAAGCCAGGACTCTAAGCACTACTCTGTCTTGGTTTAAGAATTTCAGTTGTATATTTTTATTTATCTCCTATGAGTTGTTTAAGCAATGCTAAGGAGAGGGCCATAACACGCACACCTGCTTAGCTATGATTAAACATTCTTTTGCATGTAAAAAAAATGTATTATTATTATATTATTATGTTATATACTGAGTATTGTGGTTTTTTGACAAGTCATTGAAGACTTCAGTCAGGGAATAATGGCACACATTTGACTTTCAGACTTCTATCCTTTGGAAATTCATGTTAAGTTTGTGAGGGCAATATTTAAGTATTGTCCATTTTTAGGGCTTTTGCCCCCCATTATTTGTGCCTTTGTCCACATTTCCTACTTTAGCAGGTTGCAAGGTGTCGTAAGGCACTTTTACAATGCAGGAGGTGTGTCACAGAACCTGTCACACACCCCCTGCATTGCTTTCCTGCTCTTGTATGTATTTCAGTGTTCGTGGACACTGAAATGATCATTTATTTCATTTCAGTGTTTGCAGACACTGAAATACTGACATAATATTAGAGAAATTCTCTAATATTATGCTGCAACAGGTTTAGAAAGTGCCATACGGCACTTTCTGATTGCAGGGGGCATGTTTGTAGTCCATGCACTACTTAAACACACGCCCTGCACTCATTCATGGTTTGTGTCCATTTAGCCTTAACATTGGAGCGCCTTCATGAATATGCAAGACACACTGCTGTGGCTACACAGACACAAACCACTCCATGCAGGAATAGCGCTATCCGTGCATGGAGTTTAATGAATCCAGGGATCTTTTATCTAATAATATCAAAGAAGAACTTAAGTGTTCATTTGAAATATCCTAGTAGTGCTGACCTGTAGTTTGGAGAATAAAGCATCCACATAGGGACATAAAATGGTGACCCTAAGGCAATTTTATATATTAATAGTAACTGTCCAGTGCTCATGATGTCCATTTAGCATAATTGCGATTTTTAGAATTATTTCTGATGCAGTCTCGTCAGTTAAATATCATAGCTTCCCCTCTCTTTATGCCTTCTAGTTATCAAGCACAGTTGAAAAACTGGATGTTCTTTAACTTATTGGAATGTGTTATCTTCAATTTGGTTCCTTGCAGGCAATGTACCTGTCAGTTCTGTCTAGCTGCTCTCTGAAATATGTTTTCCTTACAGTCTGTAAGCATCTGCCAAAATTCCATACTAATTTTCTGTATGCCCCTCTAGAAAAATTGCTAATGCCTTCTGAATCCTCATCCACATATAAAATTACAGTAAGCCCCTAGAATTGATTGATAGTAAATGTGGGAAATTAGATAACCTGCATATGCCCAGTCAAAGTTTAGTGCTATAGCAAGAATATTTTAATGTTTAATAAACTCTATCCCAACCCATGACTTGCAAGTAAATATCTTTGCCGTATTTATAAAAATCATAAGCATAACAAACTTCCATGAGGTTATACAATGCTGCAGCTAATATCTTCCCTTCTCTTTATTTGTAATCAAGGCCTAAAAGTGATTTAATATTCAGTAGCTCCTATGACCTTTATGCACTCTGACTATTCTTACTAGACTCTGTTGATGTGTTTGACATTAATAAAATATTATCAAATTCTGTTTTAGGAAACAAGTGTATAATCTGTGACAGCAGAACATCAAAAACTTGTGAAATATTTACACATTACTGAAAAAACCCTCATATTTGTTAAATCCTAAACAATGTAGTCTGATCATGCAAAAATAGTAGAAGTTAAATTATAACATTGTTTTTGCAGTAACAACAGAAACTATTAAGCATGAAGTACGACCTTTGCTTGCATAAAGAAATAATAATTTCTGTCTGCAGAATCATTCAGTTAGTACAGATCATGTTATTTTTTCAACTTCAAGTGTTCAGTACTCTTATATCAGGTTTACAGCAAATAGTTTTCATACAGGAAAATAAGCATTATCGAAAGCTAAATCTTTCCATTCTTGCAGGCAATAAAAAAAGTAAGCAATGTCGCTTACCCTTTAACTCAAGAGAATATAATGAGTAAATCATGTAAACGTGGCATATAACGTTGTTGTATTATTGTTCTTGATATCACACATCCAAATAAAAAGAACTGCTTGGCCTTAATGTCTGAGGAAGGAAAAATACTTTTATAATGGTGACTTACACAAAATGTACGTGTGATTCAGAATGCACAGTACTAGTGATGCAAGTACTTACATCCATCTGGTTATTTCTTCCACTAGAGTTCTGTATAGAAAAGTAGATAAAGCAACGTTAGAAACCTGATAAGTTGTAGCATATATTGACAGTGTTACAATGTTCTAGTACAGCAAACTCTAGCTAAATAGGATCCTTGTGCTGAATGCCTCTACCTGACAGTGCAAAATTAAATGCTTCTTGTTAGAACTGATCTGCATCAGTGTAAGAAGTCAGTGATAACATCAGCCTCAGTTTCCATTTTTAGGGAAAGAGAAGAGCATTTCTTGGACAGTCATTCTCCTTAGAGTGAGGCTTAACTACCAGGCCAAATAGCAGCTGAACAGGTCTTCACTATACATAATATTGAAAAGGTAGATATCCTTATTATGACAAATACTTAAATTTAATCAAAGTGCCATCACTATGGTGAGAGCAATAGCAATGAACAACCAAGTTTTTGGGACCTCATTACCCTGGAGTGTTGCATAATTCGTGAAAAATATTTAAGTTAACTTGAGTATGGCATTTGGCATTTCCTTCTTAATATTAAGAAGAAGAGAGACAGTGTTACAGCTATTGCTTTTATAATTATCCATTCAGATACTATTACTAGACAATCATGCATTAAGATGCTAAGTAGAAATTGTATTATTAGTGACAATTTCAAATCAAGATGTGAGCTCTGTCACACTCCTTACAGTGACAGTAGACTTCTAGAAATCATGCCCACACTTTTCTTAAATGAAAAATATGGAAAAATATCTTCTGTAAAACAAAGTTGGCAAAAATTACTTGTGCATACGTAGCATCAATCATTTATCTACAATATGGGGATGTCATCTAAACAATAAGAGTCACATGGTTAGACAGGCACTAATACGGGTACTCACTCTACTACATAATAAACTTGTGCACCTACTGTCTATGTCCACATGCTCATTTGGCATTCAAGAGTTGAAGTTTTTTTTTCTCTCTCTGATCAGCAGTATTTATCAGCAATGTCCAATCTGCCTGAGAAGATTTGGGATCAGGTCTAACTTACAAGACTGGTCTTCCTGGATGAAGAAAGTGCCTGTGTACTTCCTCACACTCCTGTGGCTTTCATTGTTCAAGTCATCATACTGGGCCTGATCTTTCACATGAATTTTATTGCAGTATTCATTCAATATCTTTTGGGATTGTAGTAAGTATATTATCAACTAGTTTACCAACAGAGATTAAGCAGTTGCTGTGAACTCGATGTAGCAATGCAATGCTTCTTTCTTTGTACTCCAAATTTTCCCACTCCATTTCCTTTCTTACATTTTTTCTTTGATTATTCCTTTGGCATATAGAGATTGCTCCTGCAGTTTGATTTTACTTATGTAGTCTTCAGTTTCTTCTTGACTTTAAATGTATTTTTAACCGACACATCCCAGAAGATCATTAGCAATTTTAACACTGAGATATAACCAAGATGTTGCAAACATGCTTTATGCTGAAGCAAAACTTTGCCTTTAAAACCTAAACCCTTCCAGTAGTCTGCAGTGTAGTGCAATGCAGTGAATAATAATAATTTATATTAGCCTGATGGGATACCTTTATGTATTTTGGCTTGTTTTAATCAACTAGTCACAGGTTTATGATAAATCTATAATCATCAAAACACATTCATTGTTTTGTTGTCAATTTTTGCACTTTAATGCTACTCAATGAATTATTTCAACTGTAGGATTTAGGTAACTGGGATGTACATTATTTCTGCAGCATTTTTTTCAAGCAGACGTCTTAAATCATTATTGGTAATTGATTTTGGAAGACTATCATTCTAACAGCACCACATCTAGATCTATTTTTGGGATATCTACTTTTCTCTAATTATGAAGGATAAAAGATTCTAAATTTCTTATTTTTGTTGATCTACTTTCAACTTCTCATTCATTGTGTTCTTTTTTACTGTTAAAATAGAGATGTAAGATTCAACTCTGCTTAAGACATTCATGTTCATAGGTTAATACTAGGCTAATAGGCCATTTTAAGCCTAGCCAGTAAGCTGCAGTCAGAACCAAACCCTATGCTTTGTGTTTTGAGTTGAAAACATTCACCCTTATGCCAAATCCACTCCCTTAAGATAGTGACCGGAAGTAAAAATCAAACTCTGTACCTTCTGTCTGTGAGGCAAGCACTTCAACCAATATGCCATTCCACAGTACCATACATTGTTGCTTTCAGGGAACTCAGTGGCAGCAAGCTTCAGCTTCTGTCAACACAGAGTGAAGTGCTTCAAAGATAAAAACATGTTTTTATTCCCTGGAGAAGCATTTTCTGAACATTTTCAAGAATGCTTGCTGGGTTCTTTTTAAAGTATCTGTAGGTTTGAAATTTGGCACGGGTATATAACCAAAAATATATACATACATATATAACATATATATGTATATATATATATATATATATATATATATATCTAAGAGCACTTTCTTCTTCTTCTTTCGGCTGCTCTCATTAGGGGTCGCCACAGCGGATCATCTGTTTCCATTTCTTCCTGTCCTCTGCATCTTGCACTGTCACACCAACCACCTGCATGTCCTCTCTCACCACATCCATAAACCTTATCTTAGGCCTTCCTCTTTTCCTGTTACCTGGCAGCTTCATTCTTAGCATCTTTTTCCCAATATACTCTGCATCCCTCCTCAGCACATGTCCAAACCAATGTAATCTTGCCTCTCTGGATTTGTCTCCAAACCTTCCAACCTTGGCTGACCCTCTAATATAATTATTCCTAATCCTGTCCACCCTCATCACACCCAGTGCAAATCTTAACATCTTTAACTCTGCCATGTCCAGCTCTGACTCCTGCCTTTTTGTCAGTGCTATTGTCTCCAACCCATATAACATAGCTGGTCTCACTGCCCTCTTGTAGACCTTCCCTTTCACTTTTACTGGTACTCGTCTGTCACAAATCACTCCTGACACTCTTCTCCACCCACTGTATCCTGCCTGTACTCTCTTCTTCACCTCTCTTCCACACTCACCATTACTCTGAACTGTTGGGCCCAAGTATTTAAACTCATCCATCTCCACCACCTCTACTCCCTGCATCCTCACCATTCCTCTCTCCTCCCTCTCATTCATACACATATATTCTGTCTTAGTCCTGCTGACCCACATTCCTCTTCTCTCCAGAGCATATCTTCACCTCTCCAGGGTCTCCTCCACCTGTTCCCTACTCTCACAATGTCATCTGCAAACATCAAAGTCCACAGGGACTCCTGTCTGATCATATCTGTCAACCAGTCCATCACCATTGCAAATAAGAAATGGGTCAGAACTGATCCTTGATGTAATCCCCCCTCCACCTTAAACGCATCCATCAGTCCCACCGCAGACCTCTCCACTGTCACACTACCCCCGTACATATCCTGTACCACACTTACATACTTCTCAAACACTCATGGCTTCCTCATACAATACCGCAACTCCTCTCTAGGCACCCTGTAATATACTTTCTCTAAGTCCACAAAGACACAATGCAACTCCTTCTCACCTTCTCTGTACTTCTTCATCAACACTCTCAGAGCAAACATTGCATCTGTAGTGCTCTTTCCTGGCATAAAACAATACTGCTGCTCACTAATCATCACCTCCTTTCTTAACCTAGCTTCCACTACTCTTTCCCATAACTTCATGCTGTGACTGATCAATTTAATCCCTCTGTAGTTACTACAGCTCTGCACATCACCCTTATTCTTAAAAATCAGTACCAAAACACTTTTTCTCCATTCCTCAGGCATCCTCTCACTTTCCAAGATTTAATTAAACAATCTAGTAAAAGACTCCACTGCCATTTCACCTAAACACTGCCATGCTTCCACAGGTATGTCATCTGGATCAACAGCCTTTCCAATCTTCATCTTCTTCATAGCTATCCTTACTTCTTCCTTGCTAATCCACTCCACTTCACTATTCACTATCTGCTCATCATCCAGCCTTCTCTCCCTCTCATTCTCTTCATTCATCAGCCCCTCAAAGTACTCTTTCCATCTGCTCAACACACTCTCCTTGCTTGTATGTTTCCCTCATTATCTTTTATCACCCTTACCTGCTGCACATCTTTACTAGCTCGGTCCCTCTTTCTAGCCAATCATTACAGGTCCTTTTATCCCTCCTTAGTGTCCAACCTTTCATACAACTCATCATACGCCTTATCCTTAGCCTTCGCCACCTTTCTCTTTGCCATGCACCTCAACTCCTTATACTCTTGTCTACTTTCTTCATTTCTCTGACAATCCTTCTTCTTCTTCGACAACCTCTTTCTCTGTATACTCTCCTGTACTTCCTCATTCCACCACCAGGTCTCCTTGTCCTCCTTCCTCTTTCCAGATGGCACACCAAGCACCTTTCTAGCCAACTCCCTTAATAACTCTGCTGTAGTTACCCAGCTATTTGGTAACTCTTTACTGCCACCCAGTGCCTGTCTTAACTCTTCCCTAAACTCCACCTCACAATTACCCTTTTTAAATTTCCAACATTTGATCCTTGGTACTGCCCTCACATTCCTGTTCCTCTTCTTGATCACCAATGTCATCCTACAAACCACCATCCTATGCTGCCTAACTACACTTTCCCCTGCCACCACTTTACAGTCTCCAATCTCCTTCAGACTGGCCCCTCTACATAAGATATAATCCACCTGTGTGCATCTTCCTCCACTCTTGTATGTCACCCTATGATCCTCCCTCTTGTTAAAATATGTATTCACCACAGCCATGTCCATCCTTTTCACAAAATCCACTACCATCTGTCCTTCTGCATTCCTTTGCTTAACACCATACCTACCCATCACTTCCTCATCCTCTCTGTTCTCTTCACGAACATGCCCATTGAAATTTGCTCCAATCACCACTCTCTCACCCTTGGGACAGTCATCACCACTTCATCCAAATCACTCCAAAATTTTTCTTTCTCATCCATCGCACAGCCAATTTGTGGAGCATATGCACTAACAACATTCATCATTACACCATCAATTTCCAGCTTCATAAACATCACTCTATCCGATACTCCGATACGGAAACCTGGTTAAAACCTTCAACAAGAGACACTGAAGTCATTCCTCCTGGCTATAATATCTTACGCCTTGACAGGGAATCTAAAAAAGGTGGTGGAATAGCTATTTTATTTAAAACTAGCCTTCAAATAACCACTTTCCACCAAAAACCTCCTCAGGACTCCAATGCTGAAATTCTTATTACCAAACTTAAACTAAACGCGGCCAAATCCATCTTTATTATTTGCATTTATGTCCCACCAGGGAATAATATTCCTACAATTGAAAAGATCCTATGTTGGCTATCATTAAACTTATCCCAAGAAACATTCATCCTAGGTGACGTAAACATCGATTGGCAATCTTGTAACAACAAACATCCCACTAACCATATTAACCTGTATGGCTTCTCTCAAACTATCACCACCCCCACTAGAATAAATAAAGCTAACAAAAAAGAAAGTACCTTAGACTGGATAATCACTAATAATCAACCCCATACTTATGAAACAGGCACCCTCCCTAATGATATAAGCGATCACTTACTAACCTATATCATCAGGCTTAAAACCAACACTCCTACCCAAAACATAACTAGAACAATCAGATCAAAAAAAAATTTCAACTTGGAACTATTCCAAAGTGAACTGAATGCATGTAACTGGACACCCTTAAAACACCTTTCTCTAGATGAAGCTGTAGACTACTTTAATTCTAAGTTTCTGACCATACTCAGCAACCATGCCCCCACTCGCAATTTAAGAATTAGAACCAAATCTGCCCCCTGGCTCTCAAAAGAAACTAAGCAAAAAATAATCTCAGAAATAAAATCTGGAACAAAGCTCGCTTAACTAAAAACACAGCAGATTACCAAAACTTCAAACAACTGAGAAATGAGACCAAAAAAGCAATAAAAAACGATAAAAAACATACTACCTAAAACCTCAGCAAACTCGCCAAAATAACCCACAAAAATTCTGGACTAACATAAATCAGTTACTTCAACCAAGTAAACCACTCACACCCAACCCTCAGGTCTCTGACATAAAGAACCTCAACCAAATAGCCAATGACTTTAATTCTTTTTTCACCAAAACTATTCAAACCCTAGCCAGTCAACTCTCCAACAAAAACACATGCATATCCAACAGCAACATAAACCCACCTCCCCCATTTCATTTCCAACCTGTCCCAACAACTTACATTCTTTCCCTTATCAAAAAACCTCAAACCATGTACGCCCTCTGCAGACCTATTACCCTCAGAATACTTGCAATTAGAGGCCAAATCTATAGCCTACCCAATTTCCATTCTTATCAACAGAACCATCACTGAGGGATAGGTCCCTAAACTTTGGAAAGTCTCTCATATTCTACCTCTTCATAAGGGTGGATATTCTACTGATATCTCCAACGACTGCCCTATAGTCTTACTCTCCCCCTTATCAAAGATTATGGAAATATGTATACACAAGCAACTGCTTGACCATCTTCTCAAAAATAACTTACTCTCTAATACCCAACATGGTTTCAAACCTTCCCATAGCACCACCACTGCCCTCCTCTCCTTTACAGACAAAATTAACAAAAATCGTAACCATAACATACTTTCCTCTGCACTTTTTCTAGACATATCCAAGGCTTTTCACATGGTCAGCCACCAGATACTATTACAAATTCTTCAATCTTTGTCTCTGGAATCCCAACCTATTAACTGGTTTAAGCCCTACTTAAATAATAGACACCAAGCAGTAGTCTGGAACTCCACTCTATCTTCCCAACTACCTGTCAACATTGGTGTCCCCCAAAGGTCCATACTGGGTCCCCTCCTCTTTTCTTTATTTATCAATGACCTCCACCAAGTAGTTCCCCTAGCCACATGCATACAATACGCAGGCGATTCTACATTAATTTGCTCAGCCACATCTGTATCACATCTTCACTCCCTCACACAACATATATTTAATTCTATAGAAGAATGGTTCTCTCAATGCTGTCTACTACTTAACCCAAAAAAACTAAACTGCTCCTCTTCACACCTTCCAGTAAATCTCCCCACATAGACTTTAATAAAACATCCAAAAATGGCACACCTATATCACAAGATTCTACAACCAAACTACTAGGCATTACCATTAACAATAACCTTAACTTTGACACCCATATAAACAACACAGTTAAAATGATTAACAAAAAAATAGGTTCTCTTTATAGAATCAAACCTTTCCTCACTCCAGAATCTAGAAAAACTATAGCCCACTCGCACCTTATCACACCACTTCTCTATGCCTCTCCCATATTTACTAACTTATCAAAAAAGAATATTTTGAAATTAGAAAACTCCTACCACAACATAGCCAAATTTGCCACAGGCAACCCTTTTACAACCCACCACTGTATTAATCTAAAACAACTAGGCTGGCTAGAACTTCAGCAGCAATTAAAAATTAATCAACTAGGCATTGCCCATCAAATTCTTCATCAACCTGACAAAACACCTATATTATCTACTCTTATTTACCCCTATCATAACCTACAGTCTCTAAGATCTGCACACAAACTTCATGTAAATATTGACAAAGCAAACAACAAGCCTGGTGATTCCCTATTCTCTAACACTGTTGGAAAAGATTGGAACAGACTTCCCTCTGAACTTTCTAGTATTCCCGCAAAATCTCTCTTTAAAAACAAACTCAAGCTCTACCTTAAAACAAAACGGATGTGCCCCTGTACTAATCCTGAATAACCTTTATTTCATGACCCCTGACGAAATTCCATATCCTTAGAACCCCAAATCCACTTCATTTTTGCATCCACTGATCTATATATCCTTCCTACTATCTATCAAAAAAAAAAAAACCTGCCTCCTCTTCTTACTTTCCTGCATCCTCATTCACTGTACATAATAATAGCATTATATGTAAGTCACATATAACAATAATTTGTTGTTTATTTTTCTAAGTACTGCATTTTAATATTTCATAACTATGTCTCCAGTCTTAATGTTTTTATATGAATATTACATATGTATTTCTTTATGTAATTGTATTTTATTTTCATTTTTTTTTTAATGTTGGAGCTTATCTCCCCGGGCCTCTACTGAAAATGGACATATATCCAGCTAGACCAGCCCGGTCAACAAATGTAAAATAAATAAAAATAAATAAATACTCTTTTCACCTCCAAAACACTCTTAGCATACTGTTCCTTCAGGGTAACCCCTACGCCATTTCTCCTCCCATCCACACCATGATAAAACAATTTGAACCCACCTCCAATACACCTAGCCTTGCTCCCCCTCCATCTGGTCTCTTGCACACACAATATACCTTCCTTCATAATATCAGCTAGCTCTCTACCTATACCAGTCATACTGCCAACATTCAAAGTTCTGACCTTCAGTATCACAGTCCTAGCCTTTACCTGCCTTCGGGCATGCCTTCCCCCTCTTCTTCTCTTTCGGCCAACAGTAGCCCAATTTCTGTCAGCACCCTGTTGGCCAACAGTAATGGTGGTGGTCGTTGTTAACCCGGGCCTCGACTGATCCAGTATGTATATCTTTACTGTTGTCTGCATGTATGATTTGGAAAAATTTTACACCAAATGCCCTTCCTGATGCAACCCTCCCCATATATCTGGGCTTGGGACCGGCACAAAGAAATGCACTGGCTTGTGCATCCCCAGTGGCTGGGTTATATATATATAAGCACTTTACTATCTCAAAATACTGAAATCTCAAATTTCAGTATCGAGACGAAAATGCCAAAAGTGCAGTTGAGCGAAACTGCACTTGATTGAATTTGAAGTGTCGAATTTGAGGTTGTGGTGGCACGGTATGTGGGATTTGCTGTGATTGTAAGGTGCAGTGTGCTATGGGATATGGTTTGCCTGCTGTTCTTTGGATATATGTGGAGATTTAGGTAAGTGCTGTTTTTTTAAGGGTTTTGGGTAGGGATTTGAATGTATGTCAGTGTGTTAGGAAGTTTTAGGTCTAGGTTAGGGTAGGTAGGTAAGAGTGTGAGTGCGCAAGTGTTGAGGGTGGTGGTGTTTGTACGTATGTGGTATGTGTTTGTGCAAGGGGAATATACAGTATGCACTGGTGAGTTTAGTGTCTTTCCCCGGGATTCATAAAGCTCGGCACAAGGCCGGCGTTAGGCTTGCGCTGACCGTGTGGCATGAAGATGGCGCAGTAGTGCCAAATGCATATTAATGAAGGCACGCTGCCGCCACAGCCATGTGCATAGGAAAGGAGCGCGAGTGCATAGGGCGTCTCAAAGTGCCGCATGGAGGCGTGGAAATGTCAGCTGTTGATGTGCAACCTAAAATGCTTGCATATAACAATTTGCAAGCAATAGTAATCACATATGTCAGTGTCAGTGGATACAGAAACATATGCAAAGCATGCAAGACAGTTCCTGCGAACACAAAATGAAGAAGCAAACACAAATGCACGGTAGGGAATAACGGGTCCCTATCCCTCGAACAAATGACATTGAAAACCGTGTGCCCGTAGTCCAACACAGTGTAGATAGTTATACCAAGTGGAAGTGAAAGGCATCATGTTAGCGCGCCGCCAATAGGTACATCCAGCCCAATGGTCAGGGTCACCAGCTGACCCATATTGTGAGGGAGAGTACACAGCTGGGCAGATGTGTTCATAACAAATACACGATAAATGTAAATATCTAGTGACCGTATGACAGAATTATATCCCACAACGCATGTAATAGTCACATACTATAGGTATGTCCATATTTAACATACCATATGTGACAGGAAATAGAATAAGCATGTAAATGAAACAAAAAGGAGCATATAAACTGCTACAACAATAAGGCAACATGTAGGCTTAAAGGAACAGTATTATCCGTAGCGTTGACTGTGGGTACGTGTTGTCCAGTACAATTGGATATGTGTCCGGAATATATCTCATCCTGGACATAGGAAAAGGTGGCATCCTACCAATGATCAGAACAGTCGGCCAAAATCCGGACATCTGCGGTCCAAGCCGTACTTGTCAGGATGTGTCACAGTTGAACGGGTATTACCCGGGTGTACCAACCATGTCATGAAAGTTAAGTATGGGTGTGTACCTATGTGCGTGATGTATAGCATGTGGAAGGTGAAACATGCCAGGGTAGTCCTCACAACCATACAGGTACCTGACATATGTAGTGTATGCAATGTGTTACCTTGACCGTGTCATGGGCCATCAACCAAATCAGTGATGGATGGAGTGTCAGGAACATGTGTGTGTGTGGGGGGGTAATGGTATAATCCTCAAAGGCGAGACTGTGTCGTATGCAGAATAGGTGAACTGGAGGTGTATGAGGAAGCAGCAGGTGAAGCATAAAGAAACACAAAGAACATGTATACACATCTGCAATACAATCAGACAGGCCATACTGTAGAACACAATCCCACAAACATATGAATATTAAAATGTGCGATACAAATGTACAGAAATGTCACCGGCACATACCCACAGATTGGTCCTGATGGAACTGGCCAAATCAAATGCAACACACCTGGGTGCATAATGGAATACCCAGCATCACCTCCACAGCACACAACCCACCCCTATACATAAACGTCCACCAAATCCAGCCATACTTGGCCGACTAGTTTGGCACAGCCACATCTACACATAGTGACCACTACTCATATGTAGTAGGCAGTGTCACCCTAGGCAGTTTCAAGATTGCAAACTATGTATCCATTGCATATAAAACCTCCAGCACATTTTTGTAATGCCAGAAGAATGGTCGGTATCGGTCTTGTTAAATTTTTGGATATCCCTCATGGGCTAAGTAACCTGTGTAAACATTAGAATGGGTATCAAGACACTATGTCCACTCCTGTAGACATCTGGACACAAGTTGGAATGTGCAGTAGTGGTGCACGAGACTGTCCAGTCCTAGATGGTCATGCAGAACCTACTACCCAGGATCAAACACATGCCCGTGACACACGTGTCCCGACATGGATAATCGAGAGAATATATTGCATACATTGGCATAGTGGCACATGGAAATAGGGTGATGAAGGCACTGATGTAAACAGGATACCCCCTGATCCTCTGTGTGAGGGACAGTTACAGTGTGGGTAGGTGTGTCCTGACCAACAATGATACAATGCCAAATGTCCTGTGATTGTAGGAAATAACTATGTACCATACTGCATGTAACAGTTGCCTAAAGCGGTCAAGTCAGGATAGAAAATACGTAAGTCGTACAAGAAACAGACTAACAACTAAAGTGCTAAAGGTATAGGCTCACACCTAGGAAACTAATGAATGTTCTAAACCTGCACTGACCGTGGGTATGTGTTGGCTTAAACAATCTGGTGTCCCCAGAATATATCCCAACCTGTACATATGACAATGTGTCAACCCTACCAATGGTCAGAGCATTCGCACAATAACTGGCCAGCCTCTTAATCACTCACAAAGCCAGTGACCTATGGAGGAAAGGTGTTGAATGAGAATGACTACTTACAACAATGAAGAGTAATAGATGCATTTAACTGCAGAAAATTAGTAGTAATACAAATCTGTCAACACGTTCCAAGTTAATAGTACTAATATGGTAGAAGTGTCCGTGATTGTCCCTGATTTGTTATAACCTTGTCCCTGTCACTTTAGAAACTAGTCCCCAAGTATCACAGAGGTCCATACACATATGTACACCAACCAACTGTCACATCTGTTGACAGGACTATTGCATACCTGTAGTGAATTTATAACTGATGTCCAGAATAATATTCATTGTATCTATAAATGAATGAAATAGTGAAATGTGAAGGGAAACATGTGGAACCACTCCCCACCCTATATTATGTAGTGCGAACCTAATAATGTGGTCAGAAGGGACCAAACACCTGCATCTGTAAACACAGGTAGAATGTTACAATGTGGACTAACTCTGTCCATGTGCTACATCTGATATTTGAACAGCACCAGGGCAGCTCTAGTCACCAGTTGGACAAGCCTAAACCCAGACCAGCAAATAAACACCCTGACAATGAAACACGCGCATGTGCGAGGACTATAAGCATAGGAGTTCTGAATATCGTTGGAGTGAGTAAACATGCAGCACGAGTCGACAGCAGTAGGAAATAGGGAATGTCGGAAGTGTAGTACTGCGGTTTTCCCAGCAGGAGAATGGATGCCTGCTGTGTAAGGGAAGTGGTGAGGTGTATGGCAGAGTAGCTATGAATCATGGGTATACATATAAATGAGGCAGAACAACAATAGTGTAGTGGTAAGAGCATCCGCCTAATGTAAAGGCATTCTGGGTTCAAGTACGACTATAACACATATTAATTGTGTAATGAATGCCTCTGTGCTGTAAAGCCAACATTTATACATGTAAAGGTGACTGCGTGTCTCGCATGGGGCCGTTAACCGGATTCCATCAATCAAAGTGGTACTTTCATAAGGAATAAGACACATGTAATCCCAAAGAAGTGGCAGTAAACATATGTAACTCAGAATAAGTAGATGCAAGTGTGCCTGTGCGGGTGTACGCAGCTTGTAGCATAGCAAATGTATGTTGTCTTGTACAGCTGTAACTTTTATATAGATAGATAGATAGATAGATAGATAGATAGATAGATAGATAGATAGATGTGTGTATAGATAAATATCCACAGACATAACAGAAATATGCAATTATATATCTATATATTATATATTATATATATATATATATATATATATATATATATATATATATATATATATATATATATATATATATATATATATATATATATATATATATGTAATGAACGCCGAAAGATGAAAGCAAACATAAAGGTTGTGAAGGGAATCTAGAGCAAGTAAGGTATTATAAAGTGCTCGCAGTGTATGTCAGATAAAGCTGCACAAGTGTGAGTAGAGCACCACTATTCACACCAGAGGTAGGGTTATACCAGTGGCCATAACATTGTTGACGTGCTACATCAACATTATACACAGACGGAATGTAGTACATGTTGTGACCACCTACACTTGTAACCCGCAAATCATTCATAATCCATAACACCAGGAAAGGCACGTATGTGCAAATATGAATGGATGGTGAGCTTGTGAATACACGAGGTGGTACAAAATGTGTGTAGGGCCCCAACGCCCTGGAGAGGGCAATGTGTAAAGGTGTGTCATGGCTGCGATAGCAGGTGTATAATGGCTGTTATGATTGGAAACTCAGCACGGGTGTGCTGGAGAAACTATGGATATGCGATTATGGACGCAGGAGTGCTAGGGTATGTTATGCCAGTTGCAATGGAGTGGCCCGTGGAGGTCAGCTAGTACGTAGGTGCGATTCCCAGATAGAACATCGTCTGCATGGAGCCATGCGTGAATGGGCATATCGTTGTCAGATGTTGTGAGTCAGGGCAGGCAGCCTGGCACGTAAAACCTAAATGCCACCCATGAGCAGAACGGAGTTCTGCTGTGACAACCCCAAACCGGGAAAAGCAGAAAGACACAACTACATGCAGACATCAATATGTTGACGTACAATCTCAGTAACACAAACACTCATTCTATTAACATTAATATAATGAATGTGCTCAGAAACAAACACAGTAGCAGAAATAACAGGCTGCGCATACGAGTAATAGGTCGAATGACACTGTATCACATCACACTTATTAGCTGCACCCCAGACATGTAAAACGTGTGACATCTGTCCGCTGTATAACGTACAGTATACTGATCACAAGTTCACTGGAGTGAAGTGTCGGTGTCAAAATGACTAAGGCAATAATATGCTGTTGAAGCAGAGATAAAACCCAACATGCATGTGTAAGTGTCTATGTCCGGGAAATGTATAGGTTAATGGACACACAGATGTATATATAGATAAAAACATATATATATATATATATATATATATATATATATATATATATATATATATATATATATATATATATATACATATATATATATATATATATATATATATATATATATATATATATATATATATATATAGATTTATATACACATATACATTTATACAGATATATATATATATATACATACAAAGATATACTACAGATATATATAGATAAATATATATATACACAAACAACAGTTATTGATATATACACATACACACAAAACAAATATATATGTCATTGTAGATATACACATGTACATAACTAGGTTACTTTACAACAATTAGGGGTAACATATATACAGCCCGGGCATATGTGACTGGGAGGTCCAATAAATAAACGGTGTACCCCCCCACACCGCCCAGCTAGGCCGGTCAGACATACAGAGAGGCAATAAAGATTACTACACTGCTGCTGTCCAAAACACCGGCAGGAAAGTAGCAGTGGGAGAGATCTGCAAGGGGTCTACATTTTAAACATGGGTAACGGTGTCCCTTGCGGGACTCCAAAAAGTCAGTGTATGTGTCAACCTGTTGTCATCGATGTGAGCAGGATGTAGGTGTACATGGAACAGTAGGTTGTGCAAGTGTGATAAAACATGGGTTGACAAAACATATGACATGTGTCCCGAGACGGGGAGAGTGGGCAATGTGTAGGGGTGTGCTCATACCCCAGCTGCACTCACAGTAAGTATATGTCATGAGTGCTGTAGAGGGGTACCAGGTAGGTGGACCATGCATTTGCAATAATGGGCTTAAGTGTGCAGTTGCTGGTTGGCAGAGATGTAATAGGCTCGCCCAGTGGAAGTCATTAATATTCGTATGTGGGCATAGCAGACGCCTATACGTCCCAAACCTGAAGAGCACATCTACCAGATAGTCTGGAAACCATCAGGGGAATACATAGAGACCAAATCAGTGCCGTGTACCCGATTAGCATGGACGTCCATAGTTATGAATCAGAATGTAACAAAGTCCAAATAAACACTTCCAGAACTAGTGATATTAGGTGGACAGGTGGCAGAATACAGGTAATGACAGATGACAACATGTATGAGTCATAAATGGCATGTACCTCGACAAACGTGAATGAATACATATGCTCTGTGACTGTCAATGTGTCTGGCTAATAGAACCAATCATCTAAATGTGTCCTGCAGGGTGTTATGCAGTGTTCTTGATACAGTGTTCATTCTCCCCCATTGGTATGTGAGGTCTGCTAGTGATGGAAAGTGCATAATTTGATAACCACCTCAGGTAGATGATAGCATAATAGATGAGCTTCCACACCCATATGCCTTTATGTGACACACCCGTCAGGGCAGTTGTGTCCTGCAAAATGAATGTTATGGCACATGGCCTGTGAATTCGGGAAAGGAGGCCATATATTGTGTGTAGTGGTGTCAGAAATTAATTTGTTGTATCAGAAACAGCTACATGTAATAGGAAACAGTATTAGCAATTATAATGCTACAAGAGTAACCTTAACGTATGCAAACCGTGGAAGTCGTCAGTTTAAAACTGGCTGTGGGTATGTGATGCCTTGACACATGTGATAGCTCTACATATAGGATCTATAGGGCCGCCACCATTCTGAATGGCCAAAGTGGGACCTGCTCTGTAGAAATGTCAGATGTACCAGGGCAGAACATACCTACAGCCATGCATAGTACAGCAATATACATATCAGCACAAATCAAAACGTAGTCTAGCAGCTGTAAAGTTGCTTATGCTACTACATATAACATATCAGCGTGTCAGGTATACAAGACCTGTAACAAGCAACTACTACAGACACGTAGAATATGAGAATGTCCCCTAATCAAGACAGTTGCAATGGCTAGAGTATCGTCACATGACATATGCCTAATGAGGGACTGTCCCATGCAAAGTGGGAAAGGTGTTATTCCTACAGTCTCCCGTCGTGTAATCTGAAAGGTGGAAAACGTACAGTAGGTATGCGGTAGCATGACTCGCCGGACAGCTGCGTTAACAAAATCATATTCACATGTTAACATTGCAGTGTATCGGTTCCCATGTATCAGGCAGATGGGAGCAGATTGTATGAGGAACACGCATATAATATGATTACGTCACTGGACAGGCCGCCGAGTCTGTACAGTTGAACGCCTGCCGTCGCCAAATGGTTAGACATACCCGATACTGTAGTCATGTAGTCCAATGTAATACGCATCACAAGGGATCACACACACCCAGCGTGAGTGACAAATGTAAGCAGAAATTTTGGTGAGCTAGCGGCTGTAAGCATGTTTGTCTACCAATATGCCAGTAGTGCACTGTCAAAGAAATGTGGAGTCTAAACGGGTAAAAGGTGCTGTAACCAGAGATCAGCGGTGCTTAACACTGTGCAAACCCATGCACAACTGCTCCCACCTGCTGGTATGTGCCTTACCCAGTCCGTATCCAAAGGCGTCGGTCTGTCCGCAAACAAAGAACTGCCCTATTCACGTGTTGGTAGCAGTACCCTGTGCACATAGCTCATGTGATTTAACAATAGACCATGGCATATATACAGACAACAGACCACATACACACCATGCAGCGCAGTCATCCAACAGTATAGCAATGTACTGGCAGGTATGTCCGGACCACTGGTGTATGCATGCCTGGCCATCCTGTGTGTCAGTGTGTGAGCATGCCCAGTATGACTGTTACGCATGTTGTTAACCAACATTACCGTCATACCGTTATGTGTGTGAGCATGCCAAGTATGGACAACTGTATCACATGTGTCACATGTCCAGATAGTCAGTACTGTGTTGCCGACCCCTACGTTCTACACAGACAGGTGTCATGCTGTGTCTGCAGGGTAGCTAATGGTCATGCAGCATTGACAGTTGCTACATGTCTGCATAGCATGGTGGGACATCCAACCACATCCACAGTCCTACACAGCACCATGGGTGGTGCACATGACTCTCACATGTGTAGGTTGGACAGGGGGCACAGCTGACATTTGTACACATCTGCCGCTACTGTACTGGTATGCCAGGTACTCCATGTCAGTGTGTGGACCTACCTAAATTGCCGGTTGGAGGGATACCAGTGTACATCAGATCCCAGCATTAAATACCAGCACAGTTGTGTTGGACGTCCTAGCTTTCACAACCTACATCAAACCGCCTGGCCTGCTGTAATCTGTGTGTGTCTTTGGGGGTTGGGGTCATTCATTGGGCAAATCCATAGGCCATTGTATATCATTTGTCTGTATTGGTCCACACCTGTCCAGCTGCATGGAACGTGTGTTGGCTGTACGGACACACATGATGTTCAGCCCATAATCTGCAGTGGGTTAGAACACCCTGTGTACTACTGGCTACCATTGTGACCCCCGTATGTGCTACAGATGTCATGGTGCCACTATGGATGTGTACTGTCTGCTGCCCTAACAGTCGGCCACCAAAGTCTCTTGTATGCTCACATACATACCATAGCAATGGGTAAATACACATTCTAATACAACTGCCAATTTTTAGATCGATAGACATACCCTGGGGGTGTTCTGGACCTGAGGACGGTGCTGGAGGGCTGCCTATGTCGGATGCACACAGTGCACCTCCTATACATGGCCGAGCACAGGTAGTGTCATGTTTGGCATCCATTGTACTGTGTGCGGGTTGGAGAGGGGACATCCGTGGGTACCTACTGTGTCAGTGCATATGCCTTGTGTTGCCTCTTTGCCAAGGGCAGGTCATACTGTGCACGGCCTTTCGCCGACTGGGGCTGCTCAGGTAGTTCCTTCGCCAAGTCACACTGTGCTGTACAGGCCCTGGCAGTGGTGCTGGGCCATGTGGCCCTGCCCCATGCTGTTCCTGCAGCAACTGTTACTGCAGGATCAGAATGTGTACCATAGCAAATACCATAACAAATTGTGTGCATGTAGCTAGTGAATACCGCAGGGCTCCACCGGATGTGTCCAGATACCAGAACCATGAACTGAGCATCCCAAACACATGCTCAATTACATGTCTTGCCTGTGCATCCGCCTCATTATGGTGTGAGTGTTCAGGTATGTGTGCATTGCTGCAGTGATTACCCAGCATCCCCCACTAGGACACTGTAGGGAATGTCCATATTGGCAAAGGTGTGGTACAGCTGTGTCAGAAGCCATATATCAGAATCATCATAGCTTCCGGGGCAGACAGCCTAAACATTCAATCTAATGCCCTGGCCATTGCATATGGCCTAGCTGTTGGAGGATATGCCCCTGCAGTGACTGTAGGCCCTACCCCGCTCACCGGGTGGTGTTTTGATGTGTATGTGTGTGCAGGCTATAGCACCCAGTACCCCAGGGTAGTCATCCATGTGGTTGAAGAGATGCATATTGCTGGTCTACTAATCACGTGTGTTAAGGACATGTACGTGCTCACTAGCATGTGTTGACATGGCATCTGTGAACTGGTGCAATACTCTGGATGCAAGATGCCTGTGAGATCCCCATGATATCCCCAGTTGTGCTGTATGAGGTACCTGTGGCTAGTATACCCAGGCCAACACATACCATGGTATCCACTGTGATGGGTTTCCCTTGGCCTGTTTGATGTGTCAGGTGTGGCAGGCACAGGTCAAGAAGCTGCTGTAGGAGGTCTCTGTCCACCCCATAGTGCTCCACCATCCCCAGCTCATGTAGCCCTGGTAAGTCACCCTGGGTCTATAAAGTCTATGTCACCCCAGTAAGGGATGTTCGGCAGCATACACATCCTCACTGCCCTCAGCCTCCTGCACATGTTGGTCTATGTTGCCTGCTGCAGCCCTTCTCATTTGGTTGGACTGTGTCGTGAAATGTCCCTGCAGGTATACACCGGTGGTGTAGAGTGCGGAAGAAACCTGTGTGTATGAGGCTTGCTCACATTACCGTACTGTTCAGGTGTGGGCTGGCGATGTCATCTGCTGATTGTGCTGATCATCACCTGTTTGTGCAGCCTGTACACCCTGACTACTCCACCACTGCTGTTGTCCCTCCCAATGTCACCAGACAGGTATAGACATACCCCTAGCTTAGGTGTGCTAAAGCAGGAGCACTCCTGAGGCACAGTTCTGCAATGTACGTACAGTATGCCTGACTCCCCTCCCATGCTGTCAACTATATTCGAGCCCTTCACCTGGCTAACTACACACATACACTCCAGGTATCTGCATCACACCCTGGGGATAAATGGGATACACTATTGTCAACTTCATCTGCATAGTATAGTCTTCCAATGAATAGTTATATGACCCATACCGAACCTCCAAATTAATAACCACTGCTTAGTGTCACTCAGATCCATACACAACTGGTAACAGGTGCCTTACTATCACCATATTCGATGTCCCATGGTCTTCCCAGCAACAGAATAACCAGTGTCTACATGACTACAACCCGGGACCCTGCACACAACAGACGATGTACATTACCACTACGCCATGGCAGATATATATATATACATCCCAGGTTATCATGTACAGATCATCCAGCACAAACATTCAATAGTGCTGATATCCACAGACATATAGGTTCATAAGTTAGTACTAGGCTAACTGCCCTTGCAAGCTATTTTAAGCCTAGCCTATTATCTCCTGTGAGATTCAAACACTGTACCTTGTGTTTGTAAGGCAAACACCTTAACCATTAGGCCACCCTCCCAACCCAGTATATGTTTATATCTATGTCTGTCTCTCTATATCTACATATATCATATATATGCATACACACATATACATGTACACACATATGTAGATATTGCATTCATATCACAACAGCGGACCACATGACAGCAAAGCATTAGACAGGCATGAAAAGGAAACTACATGTGCCACCTGCATCATGTAGTGTTGTTACTATCAAGGCATGTGTGTTCTGTTGTGTCACATGGGTCAGACTGTATTAAGGGTAAGAGTAGGGCTGCTGACATTTACTCACCAGACCTATTGGCGGATGTATGTGTTGACAACCCAGTGTCTTGGCAGAATATGCAGGCTGTGGACACTATATAGGTCAGCAACAAAACACACTGAACACATCCCGCAGCTAGTCACCCACAGATACCAACACATATGGTATAACTGCCTAACACACACACCTGCCATGCCTTGGAATTGAGCACCTACCTGTCTAGTCTGCCACACTATAGCATTATGCAGTAACAGAACATGCTACTGAGTTTCAGCATCATTCCACTCCCAGAGGCATACTTCTAGGTGGATGACATCATCACCAAAGGCAAAGACGCCAATAGGGAATGTATGGAGATTGAGCAGTCTAAAAGCATATTACTGTCCCAAGGTAGATGTAGACAAACACACGGCAGTGGTGTGAGCGGGACAACTGCCTATCTACGGAGCACTATTACAACACTACATGGATACAAAAAGCGCCACAGACAGTACACCCTTCTAGACAGTCCCAGTGTGTTCAATGTAGGAATCCGTCCTGATGTGGGGTATGGACATCTGTTGCCTGGATGACCACTATCGCTATACAGGATTTCAATGGTCATGCCCATACACAGAGGCACATAACCAACACAAGGTGTCACTGGGCATGCTCACACAATTAGTAGCACACGTCCGTTTGGAGTGTACTGTGTGTCCATCTACACAACGGCATACTGGGCATGCTCACACACTTAGTAGTAGTGAAGGGCTGTCTTGTATGCACACAGATTCTAAACACGGAAGGGTACAGTGTGTTGATGGTGAACATTGTTAGCACGAATGCTGAACTGCACACATCTGACACCGGTCGTCAGTGCTAGCTGTGTAGCGTTCATGATCACAGCTGACAATCCAGATCCAACAATGGGGAATACGGACATCTCTGCAGTGAGGAACACCTGGCATATGGCACAGTTGTGCACAATAGCACTACCACCGTATACCTCAGATACAGACATGTGGGCCATAAGACCGTGACGGACCGCTCCAGGTGTTACTGTCCCCACATACATGAAGGCCACTCACATGTACTGACCAGTACACACTCCAGAGCCATCACAGATGTCTCAGGTGCAGATCACAGTGGTAAATGTCGCATTCTACTATGTAGCCCTCAGACATCACCATGTCCTTGGACCAGCAAGACACATCCATACATTACTACACCACCATGTTACTCATGACCAGTGGACTGTACATAGGTCTACAGCAACTGTGCAGACTACACATGTACTGACAGGGTTCCATCATGTGGTATGCAATGCAATGATACCACAGTTCATAACCAGGTCAGCTCTACACATAACAGGGGCCCTGGGTCTTACACAGCTGTAACAGATGACTGTCACTGTACACCAGAAAACACTCATGTTTGGATATGACATACATGTAATTGCAGTGGATATGTACATGGCCCACACACACACAACGCATATGTACATAGCATAGCTTTTGCTGTTCTCTGTGCAGACAAGTGGCTACAGCAATCACACGCATGCACATGGAAGGTAGGTCCATGGCTGTTGAATGCTAACAGTACATAAGGTAGCAATGTTGACTGAGGTAACATTCCCTCTGTACTACTTACCCATGACAACCAACATAGCATACAACAGTCCATGTGTCATGTATGTCATCACACATGTCCACCAATTGCAATGCATACAAACATGGCTACATGACTGGAATGTAGGACTAACACACATGTACATGTAGTGATGTGCATGCAGCTACCATGCATGTGCAGTAGCTGATGTATGGCGTTCATCTGTGTCTAACTACAACATGCAGTTGCAATGCAGCCCCATCATTGACACCTGTATATGGTGAAATGCTGACAGTACGGTAGGATGTACATCAGGTATGGATGGATGTGTGTACATAAAGTGGTGGTCAACCCTTGCAGATGGATGTTTGCTGAAGACAGCTCACAGGTGTGTCACAAGCAATCCTACCATTACATGTGCAAACAGTACGCTATGTTACTGTTACTTGAAGGTGAACACATACAACCTACACAGCGGTCAGGGTGTTACTGACTGTACATCACTTGACACCTGTAACACTGACATCCTCCCGTGTGCATATAGCAGCACAATTGCAGAAGGTAGCAATGGTACATATAATGCGGCCAATACAGCTGCATGTCTGTCAGACGTATCATCATATAGCAGGTATATGATTCACAGTACTGCCATGTGTGTTTGCTTGTGTGACCATATATGCCACGTATGGTGGAGAATACATCCCAATTGTTACACACCCCCGTACACTGTTGTAGAAATCTGTACATACTGCAGTGTAGAAAGCAAGACGTAGGCAGGGGTGGTGTGTGTATCATACACATGTCAGCTATCTGTATGTGAATGACATTTGTGGACTCCACAGTGTGTGTGTGTGTGTGTGTGTGTGTGTGTGTGTGTGTGTGTGTGTGTGTGTGTGTGTGTGTGTGTGTGTGTGTGTGTGTGTGTGTGTGTGTGTGTGTGTGTGTATATGTATGTATGGCTGTCTGGTGCATGGAGTGAGAGTGTATACTACCATACAGAACAGACAGGATCCCTAACCCCTCATGGTGATGCAGTCTACTACCCTGTTGATGTCATCGGTCTCAGTCTTACTGGCTACCTGTACATGTTCATTCTCTGTGTCACGTTATGTAGGTGCACAGTAATGGGAAGGTGATTACCACATAGGCAGGGGTCCTCACCTCAACAATATCAAGTGTGCATTATAGTGTTGTTGACCCCGTGAGTGTGGTCATGTTACTGTGTGTTTCTGTGTATGTCTGTGCATGTTCTCACCCTGTAATGTGACAGTGTATTACTGCTACACAGTGAGGCCTCATGCTATCAACTGGCCTCTAATGTTGACATCAGCCAGACCGCTGTGTAAACCCCCCGCACCACGTCACCATAACTGTGATGTGACCCGATATGGATGTCACGTCTCTAGCCACTGTAGCCTATTAAACAGCTCACATGCTTCTGGATCAGTAGATGTGTGGACATCTGTGGAATGGTAGCCTTCTAAAAGTGAAGTTGAGGCTACGTATAGCATGCTGGTATTTCCATACATGCCTGTGAGTACTCCACATTTACACATGGGAAACTGCAAACACTGCTACTTATTGACACATGCAAGTAGATCTTAAGGAGGGAAGCAGGGCATCATTTCCAACATGCTGTTACTGTTGTTACCAAGACACATGCTGTGAACTTACAACAATGCACTCTAGCTGCAAACACTGTAACATAATGGCACATGCAATTAGACCTTAAGGAGGGAAGCAGCGCATCATTACCAACATGCTGTTACTGTTGTTACCAAGACACATACTGTGAACATATAACAATGCATTCTAAACCTGTACTACATGGTATGTCTGGTGCATGTCAACAGTACACAACAAATGTAATATACACTTCTCACTATTCTGTTCACCCTGTGCATCAGACCATATGAGCATGTCCCTGCACCGATGTTGTGGATGACAGGGATGCGGCACAAGCATCATCATATGCACAAGGTGATAATGTTTGCCAGGGGCATCGGCTGCACCAGTAGATGACATTGTGTGTGTGGGTTAGGGCCGGTGATCTGATTGGACATGTGTGGTCATTATGCATGTGGGTATTGCGGTGCCCTACAGATGTTTCTGCTGTGTGCGTGTATGTGTGCACACATTTCTGGCATGTGTCCAGCCTACACAGGGGTATTATTGACAGCTCCAGATTGTACAGACCAGGATGCACAGCTCACTGTGTCCGGCCATGGCCAAGTGACCTATGCATGTCAGGGGTTGCACGGGCACTACCAGGCAGAGGTACACATTGGCTACTGTCTGATGACACATGTCCACTGGAAACGTGTCCCTGCTGGGAGCGTTCAGGGCTATGTCCACATGGCCTGCTGTGTCCTGGTGTGGACAGGGCAGCACTAGCTGCACTGCTACGGCTACCGGCACTATGGGATCGGGCATGTGAGGTGGTTCATTCACGTTGACCTGCACCAGGTGGTGTAGCTGACCTATGTCCACGTGGCCTATGCCTCACTCCTACCAGATGTTCCAGCACAAGCAAACAAACTGGTACAACAAGAGGTCCTGGTCAAGGCAAAGCCCAAAGCACAAAGTAATATTCCTTAATGCAAATTTATTGTGGAAAGACAACAAGCGTTTTCGCTACTCCAAAAGAGAGAAGCTTCATCAGAGAAGTCCAAACGGGCGCCAAAACCTTTTTGAACCTAAGTAGCAGTTGGTACATTACATCACTTCCTTTCAATAAAATAAGACAATACACTTAAAAGGGCGATACCAAGTGAAAGAAACAAAAATACATAGTAAAGTAACTCATCAGTTAACAGTACCACAGTTTATATACATAGAAAATGTTTGAAAGTAAAATTAGATAAAGAGATTTTTAGTAGATGTAAAAACAATATTAATGAAAGTTGCCTAAGCAACTCAAATCCAGTGGATAATTAGATCAAGAGAATAAATAGTAAAACCATAATTTTTTTAAAAATAGGAAAATAACTATTTGTTGTTTTGTAATAAGGTTAAGATAAGTCAGCCCAACTAGTAAATAAGGGCAAACAAGAGCTGAAAAAGTGTTCCCAATATAAGCATCATCTCAGAAATGCCTTGAGTTTAAGAACAGGTGCAATATTGCAATTCTCATTTAAACCCGGGTTATTAAAGGCATCAAGTTTCAACTGCCATTCCAATTCACGGTTTTCAAGAACCAGTGAAGTAGGGCCACCTCTAATGGATACTGGTACATGATCAATTCCCATAAATGTGAAACTGTGCCCTGGGTTACATGTACCGTGCTTAGCTAATGCGTTTTCAGCTTTACCTTTTTTGATGGCGTAGAAATGTTGGTAAACACGCTCCTTAAGTTTTCTTTCGGTTTTTCCGACATAGAACGCAGGGCAACACACACAGAAAGCAATGTACACTATAGACTTTGTTTCACAGTTAATTTTAAATTTGATATCAAATTTTCTATCCCTAATAGAAAAGGTGGAACCAACACGAATTACATTACACCAGTTGCACATTCCACAAGAAAAAGTCCCTTTAAGTCTATTATAGGGATAAGGATGTGAATAAGTATTCCTCTGTAACAGTTCCTTTATGTTCTTTCCCCTTTTATAAACAACATAAGGTCTAGTACCTAATTTTTCTAATAAGAGTGGATTACTTTCAATGAAAAACCAGTTTTTCTGTATAATCCTCAAAATCTGATTAGAATTACTGTTGAAAGTGGTGATAAAACTCAAAGGGGGGATGGTCAAGCCTTGCACAGTAGTTAACTCAACTGTTGTACCTGGATTACTCATCTCTTCTTCATTAACGACGAGGGCCTGTACAGTTGTTCCTACTCCTTCTCACAGTTGAGGAGAGGCTTAAAAGCCATTAGATCTCTTAAGCTCAACCTCACTGAATAGAGTCTCAAACATAACCTGAGGGTAACCTCTATTAATAAATAGTTGTTTCAAGAAGTTACACTCAGAAATGAAATCGAAAGCTTACTGCACATCCTTACTGCCCTCACCAGTTGACCTTTGACAATAGCTCTTTTTTGTTTGTAAGGGTGAGAGCTAGAATAGTGTAAAAAGGAATTGCAGTAAGTAGCTTTCCTAAAAATGGAAGATTGAAGACTAGAAATAGTTGAATCTTTAGTCAATTTCACGTCAAGATAGTCAATGCTTTCCTTAGAAAAATTATAAGTAAACTTGAGGAAAGGTGTAGTTGTATTTAAAAAATCCACTAATGACTCTGCTAGTGTGGCCTCACCTTCGAAGAGTATGAAAACGTCATCCAAAAATCTCGTGTAATAATGGATGTGTTTGATCCAATCTGGGTTGTTGAAAAGGAAGTTTTTCTCCCAGTGTGCCATAAAAAGGTTGGCAACACTGGCACCGCAAGGTGAGCCCATTGCCACACCTTGAGTTTGCAAGTAGATAGAACCATCAAAGGTGAAAAAGTTAGACGTGAGAACTATATCTAATAGTTCAGTGACGTTGTCGATCTCAACCTTAGGTGCTTTAAGTTCATTAAGGAGTAAACAAATCCACTCAACCGCTTCTTGGTGAGGGATTGAGGTGTACAAATCGACAACGTCGATAGTGAGAAAGTTGTAACGATTGTTAAAAGGAATACTATTAATACTGGTCAAAAAAGACCAAGAGTCCTTACAAATGCTGGGTACCAGTTTAATGTATTTAGAGAGCAAAAAGTCTACATATTTAGAACATGGATAGGTCATAGAAGATCTTCCATCTATTAACGCTCTCATAGCGGGGTCACTACTATTCTTGTGGACCTTTGGTATTCCAAACATTACCGGTACTTTTGGTGAAACAATATCTATATATTTGTATGTGTCCACATCAATTCTTCCCAAAAGGTAAATGTCCCTAAAGTAACCTCTAAGTCTATTTGAGCAACTGTTCATTTCATTCAGTGATGCTGGTCTATAAGCTTGAGCATCAAGAACCTCAAACATTCTGTGAGTGTACTGATCATTTTCAAAAATAACTAACTAACCCACCCCCTTTGTCCGGTTTAATAATTCTCACAGGGGAAGCACATAAGTTGTTAAGAGCTTCAAATTGGAGCTTAGTGATGTTAGAAGTATTTTTTGTACTTCTACAAAAAAAGTCCAAGTGACGAACATCAAGTTCGCAAATGTTCTCGAACATTCTTAAACCAAGGTGTAAGGGTGGGTTGAAGGTACTCGATAGGGTTAGTGAGTTGTTCAGAACATTCACCTCATTGTTGAAAAGCAGCCTTAAATTGAGTTTTCTGACATAGCATTTTAAATCAATCAACAATTTGGCTACATCAAACTTCTTAGAAGGCACAAATGTATTACCTAGTGCCAACAGTTCGATGAGTTCAGGTTCCAATAACAATGATGTGAAGTTATAAACCTTAAAATCACCTCTACTATTAAAAAGAATATTAGGTGATTGGATATTTTCATCATTGTTACTAGGACTAACTATCTGTTCCAGTTCCTGTTCCTGCCCTTGTTGTGTGTGTTGTTGTGTTTCCCTAAAAAACTGGAATTATCACTAACATTGTAAGTGGAATCGCCAAGGTTTATAGAATTACTAACATGGCCTTCAGGACCATCAGCCTTTTTGCGGTTCCTATTACTACGTCTAAGACCACCTTCCTGTTGAACAGTTACCGCTGTGGAATCAGTAGAATCTGATATAACACCATTTCTATTAGCATCAACTTTGTTGATAGCAAGGTCATCATTTACATTTTGACTATTAACTTTAGACAGTTTAGGGTAGGCCCTATTTCCTTGGTATGCACATCTGTCCCTAACAAGTTTTTTTAGACTTATTAGTCTTAATCTTGCTCATAAAAGCATCAACACTTGAAAAAATACGATTGTAATCAAACTTAAACTTGTAAAAGTCAATATGCAATTTGATGTCATTGTCCAGTAAGTTGACCTCATTCGTTAACTTCTCAATGTTTAAAACATAATATTTAATAATAAGTTCCAATAGCTGTGCCCCTTGTTTTTGGAACAGCACAACCAAGTCAGTTAGAAAGTCAGAGTCAGGAATTAAATTAGAAGTAACAAACCCGTTCCTCAAACCCTTAGGGACAATGTCTTTGTTAAGGCATTGTCTAAAATAAGCAACTTCCAACTGTAATTTTCTTAATTTAAGTGCCTTATTGTCAAACAGCTTCAGCTTGCTTAGAATGTCATCTTGTTTAGTTAGGGACACAGATGTCGGCACCGGTAGATCCTTCTGTAGAGGCTTTAGGAACACAAACAAGTCCCCAGTGTCGTCAATCCAGTCAGCCAAAGAAGAAACACCAATAAGTGCAGATCTGTTGGTATTAGAAACAGGAAGTCCATTCTGTAAAGCCACATTTTGAGCTGTTTGATTATCCAAAGCGGGTTCTGTACACACGGGCTGTGCTGGCGGCAAAGAACACTGTTCGGTGTCTCCCGTACGAGCAGTTCCCTTTGCGCTAGTTGAAGAAGTTGAGAAGAACTCTCTTTTGGAGTAGCGAAAACGCTTGTTGTCTTTCCACAATAAATTTGCATTAAGGAATATTACTTTGTGCTTTGGGCTTTGCTTTGACCAGGACCTCTTGTTGTACCAGATGTTCCAGCACAGACAGCTCACGCTCACGGATTGCCATGCCACGGTCAAAGATTCCAGCCATGTCACCCAATCGCCTGTCCAGAACATCAGCGATCTGCTGTTGAGTATTTGCCAATGCCTGGATGCTGTTGTTTAAAGAACGGATAGCAGCCCTCTGAAGCCTCTGCCCTTCTGTGTTCTGCCATTCAGCACATGCCTGTGCCACCATTACAGTCTGGAACATGCGTCTGGTGACACCAGCTGCTGTGCTCTGTCCTGCAGGTGCATGTCTGCCAGAGGTCCTCCTACAAGTAGCACTAGCCACATGCCTGTGTGGCACATCTGCAGTCATGACACTGACACCATGGTGTGGAGACACACCTTCTGTAGCCACCACACGTTCCTGTTCCAAGCTAACACACGCAGACTGTCCTTCCTCTATGGCCACTGGTGATGGGGTATGTATTGGCATGAGAACTGTGTGTGGGGAAGACGGGGACATAGCTGAGATGGCAACCATTGGCACAGATTCAGCCCCTGACAACCCTGCCTGTACCTGATGCATATGTTCATCACTGCTAGTATCTGTGGGGACACTAACATCAGATGGACCACAGGAGGGTAATGCACCTACATCACCTGTGAATGCAAAGAAAGACTCTACATTACAATAGACACACACAGACACACACAGACACACACACACAGAGACACACAGACACACACAGACAAACACACAGACACACACAGACACACACAGACACACCATGCATGTGATTTTACAGACGGCATGCAGCATGCATGTGATACAGCAGACGGCATGCAGCTCAGACATTAATAGTGGTAGTTAGCATACCTCCCTGGGTTGCACACAACAGCAAGCAGGTGTCTTATCAGAAGCCATGCAGTTCACACAATGATGGTAGCAAGCATGCATCCCTGTGATACACCATGTGGACCAGCACAGGTTAACAGTACACATGGCTGATGTGACCTTGGCATTGACATGTAGTATGACATGTAATCTGCTGGCGTGTGCATTGACAGGCATACATGTCTGACACAATGGTGCCCTGACACATGTACAGTGGTGTAATGGGTATCACATTGCAGTGTTGTCTGTATGCCCTACAGATAGAAAGCACTTTTAGCAGATGTGCATGAACATTGTAATGAGCATCAAAGGGTAGTACATTGCTATACAGTGTGAAGTACAGACACTGTGCCATTGCATGGCATCATGAAGCGCTTATATTGCTATACAGTGTGTAATACACACACAGTGCATAGCCATGACTGCGTGCAAACACATGACATAACTACTGTGGATTGTTACCCACGTCGCTGAAGTGTATACACACTAAACCATGCTGTGTCATGTGACAGGTCACTGGAAGACCTACAGATGACACCCCTGCACAACTACTAACATGTCTTAGCTGCCTGGCAACTGTGTCCACACATGGCAGACTTGTCAATACACCATGTCCCATATGGCATTTATGTACCACACACACGAGGTGCACAGCTGACATTAATGTCCAACAGCAGCAAGGGAAATGTATGGTATCTGTGGCCTGATGTGGTGTCTATGTCTGTGGAAGCTGTACAGGTGACTACTGTCATGCAATGACACAGTCATGATGTTCATCACATCTTATATGGTCGAATTAAGTGACACCTCCACAAGCTGTGCACAAGTTTTTAGGATGTCCAGTGTTCCACATCAACATTATAACTATGCAACAAAGGCTATAGTTGGACCATGTGTGGACAATGTGCAACAGGGTGTATACACATCACATCTACTATGTGGCTACATGTCTCTGGCCATCCTCCATGGCCATGTGTGAACATGTGTTGGCCAAATGTTTGTGATGGCCATCTATCTCACATGTCTGTGTTGTCCCATATGACATACACCCATAGATGTCAGATACGTCACTGTCCACAGGGTTATGCAGACAAAGGGTTGTATGTTTGGTATGTGGGGTATGTATTATGGGATAGTGAGACAATATTGCAGCCAGAACACTACATGTCTGGGACTTATCAGATGGCACATCACAATGTGTGCAGTCATTGCAGGGGCATATTACACAATGGTGAATCCTGTGGGTTGCCCATATACCAGCTCACTGTGTGGTACTGTTTGCGTACCACACATGTGTTGTTCCAATATATAGTACATATGCCTACACTGAACAACACCTCCACCGTTGCATGCACAGCAATGACAGATACTGTGGTTTCATGTTGGTGTTTCATTTAGTTTGTATATATTGCACATGGATAGCCAGTGTGCTTGATGACAGATGCAACCTGTATATAGTGACTGGACCATACATTATGTGTACATGTGTTAACTGGCAACATGGCGAATAGATATATGCATTAACATGCCTGATACTGATAACTGTCTCACCTGCAACAGACTGATGTCTGCACGGCATGCCAGAGGTACCTGTATAGGGGTGGCACAGCAGTTTGAACATTATCCATGACTGTATGACAGCTACAGGGTGCACTGTGCATGTTAACACATTCGCCTGTACAATAGCATATAGTATGCACATGTGTGCATACACAGGGTAGCAAACTATAGTATGCGGCATGTGTGTAAACATACCTTGCATATGATGTTACATTACATATTGTACAGTGACACATGCAACTAAATGGGATATAATAGTCATATGTGCAGTAGTGACTTAACAGGCAACTCCAGGCTCAGTGGTTGGGAGACACCCACCTCCACGATGGCAGCTAGTGTTTTTGGATGCTGTTCTGAGGGTGTCCCCAGGCTGGCCAGTAGCTCCTCGGTGTGTGTGAGTGGGGCTGGGTTGGTGGCCTACCACCTTTTCCACCTTGTTCCCTGGCGATTGCATTGGCACACTGTTTTGCATGTCATATCAGGTCCATGCAGTGTCTGTGCGCATGCTGTTAGGTGCGGTTATGGCCACCCACATCATTAACCCTCTGGCATAGCTCCTACCACAGGTCGTCATGCTGCTGGGCATGCTGTGGCACATGGCTGAACAACACCTCATAGTTATCATGGAGGTACGGGATGAGGGCATCATCCTCTAGGTGGATATACGTTGGCAGGCATGAACGAGGCATTATCTGGAAGACATAATGATGGAGACATGTCAAAGTATCACAGAGATGTACAGAGATACAGCTGCACATACATTTGTATTAAATCTAGTACATGTGAACAGTTATCTTTGCAAATGTTCATGACACTGACACAACTGATATGTTTGTGTCACACACATGTAACACCCGTTGTGCATTGGATATCATCACCATATATGTGTGTCACCTCATTACATTGCTCATATTCGATGTGAATGCTGTCTTGATGTGGGCATGTCTGTTTGCCTGTACTGGTGTTCTTACCTATCAGCACATGCCTGGATGTGTCCACAGTAATGCTGTTGACCTTGATGCTGTGTATATGTCACATATCAACACATACACTTCCTTAACGGACATGAGCTGTGACAAGGCACACGTGCATGGAAACCTTTACATGCATGTGTTTTGCCATATACATCTACACGGCAATGTACAGCAGTTCAACATCCTGCCACATATCTCCTGTGTTGCACATGTGATACACATGGGATAATGGCTAGCCGGACGTTATTCACAGGGATGGTTATCAACCATAGCATGTACGGGCAAGGTTTTCCCGCTGTATCCAACAGCCATTTTGCCACCGCCAGTTGCATCAGTGCCACATTACTGATCCAGACAGTTAATGATACATCTACCATGCGGTCATCGCACCATGTTTGACAGAGATGACATGTGCAGCTTTGATGGGCAGGGTTGGATGGTATGGCAGGAGTACGTAACATGTATGGCACAGGGATCTGTCCAGCATGCGGCGATCAATGTAGTAGGACGGTGGCTGTCCATGACGTATGTCTTTCAGATCAGGATATGTACGTGTAGCATGTCCAACATCATAGTGTAGCACATGTCTTTATGCAAGGTAGCCAGCATGCTGCATAGTGGAAGTGAGGATTGTGAAGGCTGGTATCGCCCATCCACACATGGCCAATACCCCATAAAGGTGATATGTGATCTGATATTGGTCACCCGAGTGCTGAGTATGCCTGTCCAATGATCTCCATGCTCATGGATGGCACCCTGTCATAACATGGGTGCCTTGTATGACTACCTAATAGGCCTGGAGACGTCACCAGCTCAGAGAGGTGAACTGCACAGCACCATCCCTTACACACAGTGTCCATATTGTTGACCGCTGCCTAGGTGGCAGTTAATGTGTACAGGGTGATTCACCTAGCAGTGACAATGCTATTATCAGCTGTCAGATTGTGCACATATGTCATCACCTCACCCACAAAGCCCATTCTGTATGTTGTCCACAACACTGAGACAGCTATTGCTCCTAGGTCATGGCCATTCACATCCTTACATACGCAGATGCCTCCCATTTGTCTGTGTGGTATGGGCTACAATGAGGGGGGAGTACAAAACATTAACCCTGTTTTACTGTAGCTGCCACTGGCATGATATGCACATGTCACTCAGACACCTTTTGTAGTGTTGCTTCTGTCAACAGGCCACTGGTAGACCACTCCTGTTACATACAAAGGTACATCTAGTATACTCAGCGTAGCTGGAACACAGTATGGGTGATGTCCTATGACCTGTCACAGGTATGCTATGCAGTGTGAAATCATCCGTGCTGTCATCTACATCTGTACTGCTAACATCTACGTTGATAAATGTTCATAGACTTGCAGACCATACTCAGCAGGGTAATAGTGCAGTGCCTCCAGTTATGAATGGCTTCTCCGCTTGTGGGTTGCAGTGGGTTTCTATTATCCAACACCCTATCTGTATTGCATATTCATGCTCAGCACGTGTTCAGAACATGTAAGCACTTCATGAGCTACTAATTACTATAGCACCCATTCCATCTCATTTCTTACAAGTACACTGTCCTTACATTTCCAGCTTGCTTACAGTACAACAGCTGTTGTACACACGTAACTCACATATCTTGTGAGACATGGTTGAATATACAGGCATGTCCAAGTGTCACTTACCAGTGTTATTGCCTGTCTATATGATGAATATGGCAAACAGGAGGCAATAGAGCAATTGTCTCATGTACACAGTCAATGCTCACCTCCCAACATACAACACTACAGCCTGTGGGAGATGCATATATGTAGCCATGCTGGGGGTAATGCTCTCACCAGCCCAGACTGAACCTGACATTCATGTGGGGACATTTAACATTTGCAAAACACCCCACTCATTACATAGTCTCACTATATCTCCACCACCACAGGCCACACATAGTATGACTACAACATTTGCAGAACCTCTCCATACCCTCTGTGTAGGCAACAGAGGCAACCCCCATCACCAAACACAACACCAATTACTTACAGCCCACAGACTCATGTGTGCTCATCAACTACAGCCAATAGGGTGTCATAACATACCCAACACACCGGTCATAGGTGACTCTGTAGGCAGTCACACTGATGTCCAACTCAGCAGGCTACACAAGGCAATAGTCACTTACATCTGACTGTCGGGTAACAGGATCCACAACATAACCTATGCACCCATGCCACACCTCACCAGGTATGATTTGACTGTCATTCTCCATGTTAGTGTGACTGCCCTGTGATGTAACTTCCTGGACTACATGTACAGGGACATGCAATAGCTCTCCTGTCTTGTAGCCCAGAAGGTATCGCCCAAGCCCTGAGAAGCAATCTGCATTCATCCAGACTGATACCACTGTACAACAACTGAATGTTTCACTTCAACAGTTGCCTATGCTTCTGCTGTCATTCCACAGGCATCCAGTATCTGTCTGCTTTGAATGACATGGTCAACAAAACACGATGCTTTGGCACAGATGACCTGCACCTGTCAGCCCTGGGAGTACAGATAACATGTAAGGCTCTTGCTGCTCCTATACTTCCTGTCTTGGACAGTTTCCAATAACATTCACCACCAGAACAGGAACAGGCAAGCAAAACCTGGGGTACTGTTACTCAATGCTTGACATCTTCATCTCTAA
The DNA here is from genome assembly GCF_019279795.1 of Protopterus annectens. Classification (NCBI taxonomy): domain Eukaryota; kingdom Metazoa; phylum Chordata; order Ceratodontiformes; family Protopteridae; genus Protopterus; species Protopterus annectens. The sequence continues at coordinate 1,232,746,301 of NC_056744.1, forward strand.
TGCACTCAGGCGAGGCACTCCTTATAATGGACCACCTTGATATCTCTGCAGTGACTGGGACCTGCCTTTAGGCTCCGGAGGGCACACCTGCACTGGCAGGTTACACTCAGACCACACCTTTCAGTCATGTAACCAGGACCGGAACAATCACGGCAGAGGTGTGTCCATATTTCACAAGGATTTACACACCTCCAGGCTGGTTCCTTTGCACAATGCATCAGAGGTGATCCACGTGCAACTAACTGTGGCCAGAACTGCTATACACATTGTAACTTGCTACGGATTCAACAACATACCCCACGGTTACCGGCCCTCATTTCTTAGTGTACTGGCCAGTAGGGTTCAGACAGATACTACTGATATGAGACTGACACTACCCCACACTTAACTGGGATACCTACTCATGTACCGATACATTAGGCCAATGCTTTCTGGGTTTCATAATCTCCACTCGGCTGGATCAACCCATACACACCACCACCAAGACCAGCAATATCCTAGGCATGGACATTATCAACAGGTGACTGGTGTTCCACACCTGGGGTTATCCCCTCATTGGTAGTTTCCGAACATATGCTAATCACCCTTGTTATCCACATCCCGGCACCACACCCTTCATGGAATACACAGTACAAGATTTTTACAACGCCTACTTCAGATGTCTTATGACAGCGGTAGTAAACGTCATGACACTCATGCAGATGGACAATGCACTTACAAACGATGAAACATGCACCAGTGCACTTCATTAGCACTTACACGACTGCATGGATCATGCTATCCCAAACAGAGCCATGATGGTACCCACCAGATAACGGACGCCACTCTGGGGGTCCAGTTCTATGTACATAATGTACAACAGAAGGTGGAGGCTGTTGCAAAGTTGTAGTACAATCTCATGGGTGGGGTAGTTCACTGGTCAGCCTCAGTAGGAATCTGGGATCCCTTATCACATCCTCCAAAGCTAGCTACGTAAACATTACTGCGACACATTCCAAGGACTACCACAAAGCATTATGGAGGTATGTCAGTACTCAATGGCAATACCCACATCTGCTCTGACATACAACGGTTAGGCAGGAACATTACAGACCGACTGCTATTGGCAACATCCTGGCAGATAGGTTCAATGCTAACTTTACACCCTCTCACTCCCTACAGGGCCAAAATCCATACAGGAGCAATGCAGAGTCCCTGCAGTCACAACTACGCAGCTCCAACCTGCACTCTCTAAGGCCCGGAACACAGACTCCATGTGGCCATCCAACATCTTAGGCTGTAATTTACACAAACCTCAGAACGACATGGCTCCCCACTTGGCCACCAGATTCAGTAATAGCCTTGTATCAGACATTGTGGCCCCTGAATGGCACACAGCAACAGTTATCACACTCCACACAGGTGGCACCACAATGAACCACAGGGACTATTGCCCTATACACCTGACTGGACTGTTCTGCAAGGCTATGGGGCACATCATCATGGAAGTCATTCACAGAGACATTGGTGGCCTCCAGACCTTTGATGTTAACTGGGTTGGATTTGTTAGGGCCAGACCATGGCTCCTACACCTGGTGGACTCCTTTGATACAATTACCAGGGTAGCTGATGATGGTAAGGGGGTCCACACAGCCTACATTGTCCTCTCATTGGCTTTTAGCACCATTCTCCATTCTGGTATTGACAACATACACATCCACCTGCACATCGACCCCTACGTCTCGGGATGTTATGCAAAGTGGCTCACAAACAGGACCCACACAATGAGGGTAGCATACCGTGGCACCTACTGTAATTCAGTTACACTTGGCGTACCACAGTCCTCAGTCATAGGGCCCCTCATCTTCGGTATATGCTTCCCTGAGGTACAGGCTAGCACAGAGGGACTTTCTCTGAATAGGTTTCCAGATCACTGCAAACAAGGAGCCATGATTGATCCACCAGCTGATACAGACACCCTCCATATGGGTGTCACTGTGATGGATACCCGATGTGAATAACATGGCCTCAAGCTGCATAACACAAGGTGCATAGACATCCCCTTTGGATTACACCAATCACCCACTGACTATCACATAGGTGGTAGTCCCCTACATACATGTGACATTATACGGGATCTTAGTACACACTCCTTTGGTAACCATATTGCCAATATGGCGTGGATATCCTTCTACGTGGCCACCCTTATCTGTAATGGGTTTGTAGCTGGAACAAAGGCACCCATTGTACCGCTATAATCCTGACATATGACGCACGTTCAAGGGTAAAACACCCCTTTTGGGGTGTACCTTACAGAACAGCAATGGCTTTACATACCACAACATTAACACACCATGAGGATTATTGACCTCCGAAGGATGACGTATGTGGCACAACTATGGACACCACAACTGTACACATTTGCATACTGCATACTCAGGGGTGACCTCTGCTGAACATACAGGGCTCATGTCCACAACAATATTTATGGATATACTCCACATAAGCAACATAAACAAAGGCCACTGAGAGTAACATGCTCATGGATATGTGCACAAACTCAACAATGAGTGGGACGTGCTTGAGGGATACATTCCTGAACCAGACACTCACCATGCTTTGGAGCATGATTCCTATGTACATCAAGCATGGACACTCACTAGCACTCTTCATGAGACACCTCTATGGGTGGATGGGAGACACACATGTATTCAGGGATCACTGCAGTGGCTGTACTGTACACAGGTGCAGGTAACACATGGCTCTGCTGTTCACAGACAGGACATTACCCTAGGTAGGTGCCGCCAGTGAAAACACTGTTGTTGGGCTTACTCATGGACTTGGCCAGACAGCATAGTACCTCACTATGAGCCTGTGAAGCTATTACATGTCCTTTATGCATGGATAATTGAGTAGCTCTTCCATTTCAGTTAGCTATCATGCTGTTACAGTGTCCCATGACTACAAGCCATATGTATCCTGTTATTGTGTATTGTACATGCCAATAGACAATACCTTTTGTTTGCATGATATAACAGTTATGCTGTGTAAAATATCTGACATATCTACCTACAATACTGTACATTACACATATTTTAAACATTATCCCATAATGCAAAGCATACTTGCACAGCAGGACCACCTTAGGCATGTTATTCTCGTTATATGCCCATACACATGCCTACTGTGACAGTATATCAACATATACTATCCCCTGCTATGGCACATACTTGTTGGACAAACCCTACCACTGACGGTGGGTGGTGTGGAATTGTTGTGTTTAAAGCCCTCATGTAGCATCCCTTGTGGTGTATGAGATGTTTATCTTGAGGCCCACAGCAGGACACACAATTTCTATAAGCGTTACTATGCTCAACAAGACATCACTACATAATACCTTTTCCCAATTTATGCATTGCGTACACTTTAATTAATACAAAACAGGCTCTACATACACTGACATACTGAGTGTTCTACATACCTTGTTTCTGAGTCTTCATAAATATCTCTCTTACACCCTTACTGTTTAAACGGTTCTATGGTATGAGCATACGGTTTGAATGTATGGCAAGGCATCCTTATATACGTCAATAACATGTGGTATCCTGCCGCCAACTGGTGTTCCTGAGTAAATTATTACATGCGCATCAGCTGTGAAGCTACTCCATTCACCAATTACGTGGCAACAGTGGGGTATAATTGAATTCTCCACTTGGGCGTTGCCCTTTTGCCCTACCTTCGGGGAGAAGTTTTGTGTGTGTATGTATGTGTGTGTAGGTATGTGTTTTGTTGTGAGGAATTGAAACTGCTATTTGGAGAGACACGGATATTTTGAATTCATGTCCCCCATGGATTGTGTGTGATGGCTAGAGTATGTGGTTCTACATGTGAGTGTACCTGTCATCTCAACTGTCTGATAAAGGACTACTGCAAACAAAACCTGTAACATTGCCGTCTGTTCCATTATACAACAGCTACGATTTCACATGTCGCCATTACAAATGCGTCTCTCACAAGGTATGTTAACGGTTCTGCAGATATAATTCAGTGAGTGGATGTTTGTGATGTTATTACAGTCTGTATTGCAATTGTTTCGGGTGTGGGGAAGATGTAGGTGGGTGTACATAGCATATACAGGTTTGTGGGGACTGCATTTCTACATATTCCATATATGTGCGTGGGCTCCTTCCCTAATTGAAGACCTATCATTTAGTAGACTGAGAAACTATGGTTGTTACGGGCTTATATATTGAGCCATTATTAATTGGTTTCTATATAGCATGCAGGTGAGGTTGATACTTCAATACCTCTGGAAATAAATCGATATGTAAGGGAATGTTACTAAATGACAGCTGTCTCATGTATTTCTGTCACAGATATTTGCAGTCATTGCAGTTGTGTTGGTGACTGAACCTCTTTGGCATGGTTTGCCACCTTTTCAAATGGCCATAGTGGGACATTTGCAGGACACACATTGGTGTTTACAGGCCGACACATACCCATGGTCAGTACACAGGATAGAACATACTTTTATCCTGAATACATACTTATTCTTGAAGCACTTTAGCTACTTTTCATGTTTCATGTAACATTTACGTATTTTAGATACAGGCATAACTATTTAATGCAACTATTACATAATATATGGGACATAAATATGTCCTACAATCTCGGACATTTGTCCTTTTTAATATTTTTTTGTCAGGACACAACTGCCCAGGGAGGGGCTGTCCCTCTTAAAGTGGGACAGGTGGTAACCATATGCCTACGACCAGCTATGACCACACCTACCACAATGATCTACCTCCGAGTTAGCACTAACAGACACACCATGCAAACACACACTCACACACACACACACACACACACACACACACACACACACACACACACACACACACATTACAGTCCCACAGAAATGCACATAGCACCCTCAACACACACATACACAGACTACAGCAATCACAAGCACAGTTGAACACAGTACCTACCTGGATCGCAGTACCGGCAGCGATAACTAAATGTCCCTTAACATCGTGATAATATTACTCACGGTTCTAGTGTTCCGGTACTGTGGTCTTTCGGTCTTTCAGCCTCGTGATTACGCGTGTCGGTATGTGACACATTCGATAGTTGGCAGTATCCTATTTATTTGTGCCTCCATGGTTGTGTACATGTCGTTGACCTATCTATATATTTGCAGATATAGGTGAATACATATATATCAACTTATATCTCTCTATCACCCTTTCTATCTCTATTTTATATACATATATATATATATATATATATATATATATATATATATATATATATATATATATATAGAGAGAGAGAGGGAGAACACACCTTTCGTTGTGTACATGTCGGTGTATACTGTTTCCTGGACTCTGCACGTTTGTGTTTTAACCTGTCACAATACACACCTGTCATTGGTACATCTCGGGTAGCTTAGTGTTAGGTGATTGTGTACATGATTGCATGTTCTACTCCTGGCAGTGGTCGTTTTACCCTTCAGAGCAGGCACTATTAGTACAGGGGTGAATAATGCTAGTTTCATCTGTTCTGGACATTGTTGACCATGATATGCGTGATATTCAGAAAAGCTTAGCCCTGTTTCGCGCATATCCGTATAGTCATGTTTAAACGATGCTTACCAGCACTTGCCAATGCATAATCCCACTGACATGTGCTAAACCTGATCTGCTGACCTGCATCCAACATCCATCATTCGTACCTTCGGGATTACGTAACGTCCCTTGCAGGACGTGGGACCGAGAACATGCACGACAGTCAGTGCATTTACCACTTGGGCATCTGGGATTTGTACACGTGTTATGGTGTTTTGTATGTGGACTGTACTACAGCTGTTACTCCATACTGCAATCAAATGTGTAAGTCCATTAGTTTACATATGGATAAGACCTATTAATGGTATGTCCAATTGATGTTTAATGGATGTGCTCCAGCACTGGTAATGTATGTCACAGAGAGCCACACACTATAATGTGCTACACCTTCACACAACCATAGGTGGAGCATGCTGGGGTGACAGATACCTGTCATGGGTACTCCCCATGCTTTGCCACTACATCCCTGATTACATTATATGGAGCCCCTCATTAACACACCAGGTAAACCATGCAGAGTGTGTGGGGAACAATGATTACACACATGGATCCTGCAATTGGCTCTGCTCCACTGAGGGAGAGTTGGTTAATCGATGTGGTGGCAACAGCAGACACTATTTGCCTCGGTTGATGAATGGCTTCTGACAATCGGGCATGTACTTCCCAATGTACCTAGGAACCTATACATACAGTATCAACATATGCTGTTAGGTGCATGTACTGTTCAGGTGTTGACATTTCTTGTTGCAATAGCTGTTGTGTGTGCAATGGTTGAGGGCTGCCTATGTAGGATTCACACAGTAGGCCACCTATACATTACAATTTACAGGTGGTCATGTGTGTGTGTGTGTGTGTGTGTGTACCATCCAGTTTACTGTGTGTGCAGGTGGAGAGGTGTGTCGGTCCATAGGTGCCTACACTGTCAGTGTATGTGCTATACATTCCCTCTTTGCCAAGACATGGGCATATTGGGCAAGTCTCCGTCTGCCTACTGGGGCTGGCACAGGGTGTTCGTGGTCTGAATCCCTCAGTGCCTGTGATGGCCTTGGCAATTGTGGTGGGCTGTGAGGGCCTTCACCCTTATGTCCCTGCTGCAGCTGTTTCCACAGGATGATATTATGTAGCATGGCACATACTATGAAGATGTGGGCACACGTAACTGGAGAGTACTGCAAGGCTCCACCAGATATGTCCAAGCAACGGAACTGTGATTTCAGCATCCCGAACACACGCTCTATGATGATTCTGGTTTGTGCGTGTGCCTCATTATAGCGTTCTTGCATGAGTGTGTGTGCATTTCTGATGGGAGTCATCATCCATGGCTCCAGTGCATAGTCAGCATCCCCCACAAGGTGGCCAACTGGGATGTCCCCCCTGACAAATACCTGATACAGCTGTGAGGCATGCCAGATGTGGGAGTCATGGTAGCTTCCAAGCCTGCCAGAACACACATCCATAATAATGCCCAGGGCATTGCACATGACCTGGCAGTTGATGGAGTGGTATCCCTTGCAGTTTATGTAGCACCTACCATGCTCACCGGGTGGTGACTTGATATGTATGTGCATGCAGTTTATTGCACCCATTACCTCCGGGTAGTGTGCCACCTGGTGGAAGAGATGCATATTGCTGGCCAACTCCTCCTGAGTTCAGGGGAAGTATATATGCTCATCGGCATGTGGTAACATAGCATCCAGGAACTGGTGTAGTATCCTGGATGCTGATGCCTGTGAGATCTCCATTATATCTCCAGTTGGCCTTTGAAAGGTACCTGTGGCTAGTATTTGCAAGCTTACACATACCTTCGTGTCCACTGGGATGGGTTCCCCTCTGTTGTTTCTGGATCTCAGGCGTGGCCGGCACAGCTCAACGTTTTACTGTAAGATATTCCCATCCACCCTGTAATGCTCTACTATCTCCAGATCATGTAGCCCCTGGTAAGTTACCCTTGGTCTGAACACTCTTCTCCTCCTCTGGGGCCTGTGGTGGCTGTCAGCATCATCCTCCAAAGCACCTTCAGTCTCTAACACATGGTGATGAATCACAGCTATGGCAGTTCCCAACATGTAGATTGTAAAAGTTCCCCGTCTGTTTACACTGATGGTGCAGTGTTTGGGAATCCACAGGTGTGTGTGAAGTGCCTTCACAGTTTATATTATTGTGCTGTGAACACTGATGATGTCATAGGGTATGTATGTACCATCGGAGCTACAGGGTATCTTATGTGTTTTACCACAGGTACTGCTATTGTGGTGCCTTTGGTGTTGAATTACATTTGGCTGCTGTGGATTACCTCTTGCCCTTCCCTTAACATTTCTTAATGTTTCCCCTCCCATTTTCTGGCATGCATCCAGCAGCCTGCTTTCATTTGTACTTTCCAAAACCTGGCTTATCTTACGACATGTGTTCTATGGCTGATCTACTGCAGGCTTGCTTTGCTCTGCTATGACAGTTCTCTTTTCTTTACAATCCGACACCTCCCCTATCCTGTTCTGCAGGTTGCTGCGAGCAGACTTGTTAGCTGCCGTCGATTACCCACTGTGAGTTAATGGGTATTAATTTCTCAGTTGTACTCCAATTACCCTACTACGGCATTTCCTTATTTTCTTCCCCTAACCTTCCTGTTTGAGCTATGGTGCACAGTGCGTGTGTCCGCTTACCAGGTTTCGGGCACGTTTTCATCCGCGTACACATGTGCTTTCAGGCACCATATGTGCTCTCAGCTAAATGATGCTATACCTACATCTCCACCCCTATCCTGCGGCTTTGCTTAGCAATGGGCAGGCTGGATTTGCATTGCTCCAATGTGCTTACAGCTACAGTGGCACACCCCACTGCTGATGTCATGTATACCTCCAAATCACTCCTTGGTGTTGTAGCGTTGCGCTGTATGGTACATCCTTAGTCCATTTGCGATTCACTATTACTTGCCTCATTTGCATTGCATTGACTACTAATTCCTAGTTACCGTACCGAACACTGTCACAGACCCTTAGCAACCCTGGCAGCTTGGTTGTGGTGTACCATGCATACCATTGTGTATTATGGTGAAATCATGATTTGTATTACATTGCGATTTTATGACATTTGTGTATATTTTCCTTGTGTTCCCATTTGCGCACACATGCCCTGTGGTTGTACTTTGCGTTACTGTGGACATGACATTAAATGTTGTTTTTTAGGTGTTGTACATCGTTTCTTATGCCATTGGCTGTATATCTAGCCATTGGCATATGTTAACTTTGTAATACATGAGTCTGGTCCACTTTCATAGCTCCGATGTTCTGTTTGGAAAAATGTAAACCATTTTTTTTTGGTTTACATTTCTGTGGGCTTACACTATGCCTGCACCACTTCATGAATCACTATGTACTTTCATTTGCATGGTGCAGTACTGCACATGGGGTGATTAGCATACCTGTGCCGAGGGCTGCGCAGATCTGGCGTACGCTGGTAGTACACGTGGAATTGGATCATACCTGAACCGCTCGGTGGCCATATTTGGCAATATACTGCCTATGCTACGCCTGCACCTGACGCAAGCTTCATGAATCCAGGGTTTTGTCTTTTTAGTGCGAACTTGGAGTTAGTATATATAAGTGGCTGGGGTGCGGGAGCTGCAGCTTATATGTAGGGTTGGTGTGTGCATTTCTGTTGTCATGTTTGTGTGTGTTTTGTTTGTTTGTTGTAGTGTGGGAGGAAGGTGTATGTATGTTTGTGTGGTGGTGGGTATATTTAAAAGTCGAGATTTTGAATTTCATGCTTTTGGGATTTCAATATTGTGAATGTTTAGCTTTATAGTCTCAAGATACTGAAATTCAAGATTTCAGTATTTCAAGTTTATAAAGTAACTATATATATATATATATATATATATATATATATATATATATATATATATATATATATATATATGTATATATATACATACATATATATGTAGGTGTGTGTGCATGTCCATTCAATCATTCTCATATTTGACTATGCAACCTTCATTTCCTTAATAGAAGAAGTGAATGCAATAAATGAAAAAATGAAAGCAGATCAACAAAAATAAGTAATTCAGAGCATTTATGCTTCAGAATTAGATAAAAGCAGATTACCTAGAAAATAGATCCAGCTGTGTGAAGGTTAGAATGATAGGTCCACCAGACTCAATCACTGATAAAGAATTAAGACCTCTGCTGGAAAGAAAGTACTGTTGTTATTTGCCTTCACACAGGTAATTAACTTCCCTGTGTTTTTTGTCTATGGCTTTGTAAGACTGGTTTCTTAGCTACTTATGAACTGATAAAACCTGCATTTGCTAATTACATTATTATATTAATAACCACTACTTCTTGTTAGCCTATGCTTTTTAGCATAAACAAATATGAAACACTGTGTAAGTAACAGACTGTTTACAGCTCCTGTAGATCACCAGTGAGTTTATACTGTAACACTTTGTCTTTATCTCTTATATGATAGAAGTGAATCAGTCTTAATGAAACTGAATGTCTAACATTGTTATCATTCTATGCTTCCAAACTCAAAACTTAAATTAAGGGATACTTCAGAAATGGAACTGTTGCAGCTGAAGATGCTAGCAGAGTTAAAACTTTGACTACATGTACTGTAAAATATGTGGGATTTTAGGACTCTGTTTTTTGTTAATAAACTACTGAAAGGTAATTTTGTATTCTTCCTGACATGATGTGGCTCAAATGTCTTCTGATCTAGAGCTGTGGTTAGTAAAATATCACCACAACTCTGCTCTTGTGAACCACATTTATGTCCTGTCCTTTTCCCAATCATTAGTGGTAGTCAGGAGGCTCTGCATGCCACCATTCTATTAGCCCTTACCTTATGATCATCTAGAATTGCAGACTCTCTACTGCCATTTTAATTTTCTACAGCAGAGAGAATTGCTGTCACACTATCACAATATGGGTCATCATCCATACTATTTATTTAATGAAAGTTAAGCTATCTCCTTTTAGATAAGACACTTTTCAATGCTGCTTGAAAAACTGCATACTTTTTAGTTTCCTCTAAGGACTATGTAATAAGGTGCCTCCTCCATTCTCACTGTCAAATCAATCATCCTCAATTTTGGTTGGACAACCTTTACTTCCTTAACTTATAATTATATATATATATATATATATATATATATCTACTAAAAGCAATAATCACAGTTTTACTTAAAATTTAATTTTGCCAGCTGTGCAGGTCTCTACCTACTAGAACTTTGCCCTTATGTACTTACCACTGCAGCAGCACATATGAGACAATTATTAGGCAGCAAACCGTAAACAGAAATATAAAATTCTCAACTTATCATAAACATCATTTGACCAAATGAAAACAAATTATTCAGACATTATATCAGAACAATGTAATTTGAACACTGCACCTTTTTTATCAATAAAACAGCACCGCTAATGGATTTTAGCCATATCATGTCTCGGGGAATGGCTATCAAATTCAACCACATGCAACCAAAATAAATATTAACTAATGTTGTATCCTCATGGCCAAATCACACAACTCACCTGTCTTTCCCTTTCAAACCCACTGAAGTATCTTCAAACTGTGATGCAGTTTATGGGACATGGCTTGAAGCCCAATGGCTTTAAATTAAAAGGCTTTAATTTTCCTTCTACTACTCTTCCAGTCCTAGGGATGAATATGTTTTAATGCAGCTTTAACCTTTGCAGACTAGTACACTAGAGGGACAACATAAATGTAATCTGGGGAATAAGTCAAATCAAGATCTGAATGAGAAAGAACTATTGCAAAAAACAATTACCATGCTGGAAGCTATCGCAATAGATACACGTAGTGTAGTGCATAAACAGAAAAAATAGTTTAATTTGGTATAAAATACCTAACTATATCTACATTCTGTACCAGTGCATCAAGTATTATATACTAGAGAGTTTCCTTTTTAAGTGCAGTCATTAACAGTGTAAAAGTTAAATTAATGTTCTCTTTCATTTTAAACTATAAAAGTATAATTTTGGTTAGCACATTTTCTGGTCGCTTACACTTCACTTTTAAAGTTGCTCAATGAAATATGGCATTTCAAGTAACTGCAGTGCTTATCAAGCTGTCTTGCAATACTGGTTTTGTCCAAACATAGAAAATCCACAGGTAGGCTACTGATACTCGTTGAGTAGATATACAGGACTCTACTTGCACTGATCAGGGGTCATCAAGAATCTCCAATCCTGGCCTTAAAATCCCTCTACTTGAGAAGGCAGACATGTCAAATATTGTGGGCATTCATCCCCTTTTAACAGCATTTCACCAGGTGGTTATCATTACCCTGTGCTTATTCATGTTTTCACTACCATATTATATTGTTCATAATTTTTTATCATATTATCTATTGCATCTGATTGCCAAAAACTTTCAGTGTCAGTGGGTCAGCAATTGTAGATTCACATTTGATATTGGATAATCAGAGCACCATTTGTTGTATTCCTAAGCCAGGTGTTTGGGCTCCTTTACCAATACTGACACTTCTATGTAGCAGGAGAGGAAGCTGCCCTCTTGAGGTGCCAGTCTTCTGAAGACACATCAAACTGAGGTCCCATCTGCTAAAGTTGCTGTTATCTCTTACAGATGTTAAAGATACCAAACCAAAGAGTGAAAACAAACACAAGTATAGTAGGGCTGTTTACTGCTGCTAAAATATCAATAATTTGCATTATTTATTTACACATTTAGATTCTTATTTATAAAATTTACATTCACATTCATTTCAAATACCCACTCTCTGTTTTGCCACAAAAAATCATTTTTACTACTTCTTTCAATTCCCATTTTTGTTTCTTTATTTTCACACATGCCAAATGTTTATCATTGCAATTCTGTGAAAGCTTTCTATTGCTTTAATCCATTTTCCATAATCTCAGTACAGTGCAATGTCTTTCAGCTTTTCCCAATTAGGGGTCACCACAGCAGATCTCTGGTCTGCAGACTGATTGGCAGTGAAGTTCTTATGGTGTCGAGTTGCCAGCCCAGTGTTCAACCTTTACAGAAGGAACACACGCATGCACTCACCTACCTGTATGTCTTTAAAGCTCACTCAACCACAGGGAGGGCATGCAGACTCTGCACAAAAGGCTCTCCAGCTGGGAATCAAACTGGAGAACCTCTTGATGTGAGATGACAACACTAACCTGTGCACCACTGTGGTCATCCAGTGCACCACTGTGGCTGCATAATCTACATTATTATTTTAAAATGTAAATCAGCTATCATTTTACACTCTTTCTTTCTCTAGGAGTCTTCAATTTGTTAAGTTGAAAAGACAGTCTCAATGATTTACTTCAGTACCTTCAATGTTGCATATTCTTTCCTTATTCATTTTATATCTCATATTACATTTAAAAGAAAATTAGTGTTGTAGAATGTGTTCTGCAGACAAGAGCAGCATGTCTATCTATCTATCTATCTATCTATCTATCTATCTATCTATCTATCTATCTATCTATCTATCTATCTATCTATCTATCTATCTATCTATCTATCTATCTGTCTACCTATCTACCTATGTCTATATATCTATCAATATACAGCTTTTGTCTATGGAACACATTCTCTCATTATTTCACTAGGGAAGTTTCTCCAGTGGTCTCGACACCATTGCTTCTCAGTATATGAATACTTACACATGTCTCTTTCTGTAAATAAGGCACAGGCTAAGTGTGAATAACCCAGTTGGTAAAACATAAACATTACTGTATTTGTATTTTGCTCACCTTATTTCTGATGCTTTAGTTTACCTATGTCTAATAATGCATGCATGAAGGCCTAACTTATGGTAATGTCATAGAGGGTTAAAGCCATGATTGCAGTACAAGCGAATCAAGTCTGATTAACTGCTTGGGTACCTAATGCTGAAGGAAGGGAAGGAGGGAGGGAGGATAGACATGTCCCCCATGGGGAGGGTAGAGAATTGTAAGCTTGGGACATATCCACACATTTCCCTGGAAGAGTGTTTATATATACATATGTATACATGTATGTAAAGGTTCGGCCTGGTCATCCATTACATTTGTATGAATTGATAATAAGTCATTAATTATTACTAGATGAGAAATTCCAGACATCACCCTCTATTATCTGAGATGATTCTGCAAACACTATTATATGTGATTGCAATCATCTAGCAAGAGTGAAACAATAACTTGGGGGAAGTCTACAGTCTGGGGAGGTTAACTGGGTGGTGACAGTTTACTAACATGAGCCATGGCAGAAATATATAGTTTTGAAGAATATTAACTGCTATCTCTAGAAATTAATGTGATTGTGCATGTCTGTATATGTGTGTGTGTGTGTGTGTGTGTGTGTGTGTGTGTGTGTGTGTGTGTGTGTGTGTTGGTGTGCCTGTATGAACTGTAAGGTACTCAAATTCAGACAGAGTTATGAGAGAAAAGGGTCTAGGGATCAAAGCCAAGGATCGTACTTAGTGATGTGTTACACGTGTAAACTATCCCTGGTGGATGATATAGGCTCTTTTTCAAGACAGCAATGAATATTTCTGGCATACTGATAAAGCCAAGCTACAGTTACAGAATTGCTTTTGGATTTGGATTTGTTTGCTTTATTTATACATGAATCTGTTTGGCACAAGTGATGTAATTTGAGAGTAGTGGGATTCAAACCTAGTCTGTCTGCCACTATCCTTCTGCTGTAACTGCTCAGCAGATAAGTCATGCCAGGCAGAAGTGAGGTAGCTTGGCACTGTGGCACTGGTTTTGGGGCCAAATAGGGAGTGCTTATGTGAGATGACAGTTTTGGCATTGAATTAGAACAATGGTGACTGAACTTTTAAGCCAACTTGCCTGAGGTTCCAGGTGAGAATGTATCTGGGTGTTAAACTGCTCCAGTTTAAGGCAAGGCAGTTGTAATATGGCAGACATCTTTGAAAGGTCCAAAGGACTATGGACTGCTTGGTTGTGGATGTGTTCAAGGTGAACAGAGAGAGAGGGAGAAAGAGAGAGAGAGAGGTAGATAGTCTTCGGCTTAAATAGATTTGAGGTGAGAATCCAGTGGAATAATTTCATTTACCAGACAGTCCTCTTATAGTGGATATTTTGGAGGCTACCTGTATTGTACCAGAGAGTTTCTGGTAACCTTCTCTTTGGTTCTCCTGAGGTGGTTTGAGCCTTTTTAACCTTGTGTTTCAGTACTACTGACCTGAGCTGATAGTTTTATTGTCCAGTAAGATGCTGTATTGTACAACAGCCTTTTTTATTTTCTGGCATCACTCATAATGTACAGCATGGACAGACTTTAAGATGCATGGACAAAATGATGGACTCTGCTTTTTGTTTCATACAAGCTTAATTTGAGATGTCAACTGCATACTTTTCTGCAAAAGTAAAGCCCATTTTTATGTTCTGGAATTAAAAGTTACATCTTCTAAAACTAGGTGTGTCTACTAGCTGTCTCTTTACATTGGTTGGACGTGGCAGCATTCAAACCCCAGTTCTCTACCTAACAGCCAAACAGCCATTCCCTTAGAATGAAGTGGAAGTGTTTTTTTTTTTTTGAAAACACTGTGCATTTCATTTTAGTCAAACTTTCACTGATGGTCAGTTACACACCTACTTTACTTTTTTGTTATTTTAGTCACATTTTAATGTGATGTACTTAGTTTTGATTTTGCCTTTGATACTGCCTTTCAGCACTGCACTCATCTTCCTCTCCGCTTATTGCTTTCCTCACAATACACATCTTTACTGCGGACTATGTGCATTGCGGTGGTGGTGCTGTGGTAGCGTTGTTGCCTCACAGTAAGACGCTGTCCAGTTCGATTCTCAGCTAGAGCGTCTTCTGCGTGGAGACATGCGTCAATGGGCGTACCTTTGTTGAAGGTTGTGCATCAGGCCTGGCAAGCCGGTATGTAAAAATCAAACTGCCAATCATTAGTGGACCGGAGTTCCGCTGTGGCGACCCCTAACCGGGAAAAGCCGAAAAACAAGACTGCAGACTATGCTGCCATTATGTTCCATTTCTGCACTCCCATACACTCATTTTTATGCCTACTACATGACTATTTGTCTGCTCCCATCAGACTAGACATGTAATGTTAATGCCACTAACATGTCTGCAGCTGGATTTATGTGCATCTAACATCTATACTATATTGTCTCTGCTACCATGGTGCTGCGGTAGAGTTGTTGCCTCACAGTTAGACGTTGCCCATTCAATTCTTAGTTAGAGCATCTTCTGTGTGGCGACATGTGTGAATGGGCGTTCCTTCGTTGAAGGTTGTGCATTAGGCCCGGCAATTCAGCACGTAAAAATCTACTGCCAATCATTAGCAGACCAGAGTTCCACTGTGGCGGCCCCTAACCGGGAAAAGCCGAAAGACACAAACAAACAAACCATACCATATTACCATATTAACTGACTGATATTTGAATAGTATTGATAATAACAGCAGTTTGCTTTTATTTGAGATAGACGTTCCTCTGTTTTCTAAAGAGCTTTCATTTTCATATGCCTTTCACATTATTTTTTCCCAAATTAATTAAAACACAGAGTAGATCAGCAGGCAGCCTTGTTTGCAATGATTATTACTTCTGTACTTAAGCCCTCCTTTCCTCATCCAATTCTGTTGTACATTTCCATATTCACTCCTCACCAGCTTCTCTTCTTCATAATTACATTTGAAAGACCAAAAAGACTCCTTCTTTCCTATTAAACTCTCTGCATTTATCAAATTTCTTCTTTATTCTGTTTGAATGAAGAAAATCCTGACTATAGTTTCTAATTAAGTTCAGCAAACATCTTTTGTATCTAATGCTAAGTTATGTTTTAATATGCTAATTCCTTAGTAACAGTGTATGCAATAAGCCTTTGTCTGGGCACATTACTGCTCTCCATTTATTGTGTTACTGTAATTATGCCGTTTACTATTTCAAAATTATCTTAGCAAATTTCAAATGCAAGTGTCATAGGTAGACATCACCTTTTCACATTTTCTGCTACTTATTCCCTTGGTGCATTTACCCCTCATCTCCTACACACTTACTCTGCCAACCCCATTACTCATAATCTTACATCATAAAAAAGGAAAAATGGACTTGGTCTGTCGTAGAAGACATCAGTCAGTCTGTGTGGAATGTTTTATCAGTGACTATACCCCATAGCAATGCTCAATTGAACATTCAGTAATAAAGCATAATCCAATGCTAAACATTATTTCCACAGGGAATTTGGCTGATGTAGCAACACAGAAAAAATAAATTATTTTTTTTCTGACAACTAAAGCAATTCTAATAAAGATTAATGTACTTCAGCCTTAATATACTATCCATACAATAGGAACCAAGGTAAGTATGATGGATGTGTGTGTGTGTCTGTGTGTGTGTGTGTGTTTTGCATTTTTTTATTATATAATTTTACTGTGCTACAGACTCTTATGTCATTTCTTCTTTCCAGCAAAGGTGTAAATCCATTCCCTACAACAGATTGAGATTTACAGGCGTTCATCCATACTGCAGCAGATCTCACAGATTAATGACTAAAATGTCACTGCTAAGATTTTAATTCTATATATTATGGTTTATAGGTCAGATAAGAGCCAGATATGGTATAAGTTATCTGACCTTTGACATGGCACTGTACAGAAGCACACAGATGGCAGTACCATTTCATAGACTGCAAGTCGGAACCTCTTATTATAGTACAGAGAAGAAAAAACATTTAATTGTGTAATATCAATAACTCATACCATGGGATTGTTTATGCTAGATATTCATGCCAGTGACAAACAAAAATGTACTTCCTTGGCCTTCATGTCAGAAACACATCTTAAATCCTGAGACTGCTGTGGGCATTAGTCCCATTACCATGATTAAATCCATATATAAAATATGCCATATATACTTATTCTTTCTATAATAAATGTGCTCATAATTCATACCTTGTCTGCTCTGATCCATGCACTGCTTTGAACCAGCTTTCATTCCTTTGTAGTACCCCGGTTTACCCTTTCTTTTCTACTTGTTAATATCAGTGTTATTCTGTACCAACATGCATTTCAGTTTTAATTACTTGAACACTTTAGGTAACCTATAGCTTCTTGAATCCCAAAACTTATCACCACTGTCAGCTTTCCACTCTGCTGTATTTCTTGTTGTGTGTTTTTCATCTTTCATCCATGTACAGTGCTGTTACTCTAGTACAGTACACAGTACTATTAATATCTGCTGCTCTTGGTTTTTAATATTGAAATCACATTATTATTAATCTTTATAAATTGTTCCTTCCCTATATTGCTAGTATTGTTTCTTCTTCTTTTGTCCCTAGCTGGCAGAGGTGGTCAGCCCCATAGTATGCTGCTGTGGGTGCAGCTGGATTCCAGAGTTCCTTTATGATGCCTTTCCTTGTTGTTTGGTCCATGGCAATGTTTCTAGCGAATCGAGTCACCAGCTTCTCAGGGCCTCTTCAATCTGTTTAGCCCATGTCTTTTTTTGGTTCAGATTTGTGTGGTCTCTCTATAATAGTCTGTATGGCAAGTGTCAGGTGTCCATCCTGCACACGTATCCAAACCAGCACAGCCTACTGTTCTGGATCTGTTTGCTGATCATTGGCTACTGATCACATCTGGTCTGGATGCTCTTATTTATAATGTTGTCACAAAGCAAAATTCCAAGATTTGGTGGAGACTTCACATTTGAAAAAAACTGAAGCTGGTTCAGGTCTGGCTAGAGGAGGATACACATTTCTCATCCATAAAAGAGAATTGGCAAGATCAGTGCCCAGAAAAGGCAAATCTTGGTGGTGATAAAGATGTTTGTCCTCTTCCATAGACACCACTTGAGTAAGGCAAATGCTGTGCTGGCTTGTCCATTCCTGCTATGGACTTCACCTGTTGATGCCACCTTCTTCTCCTGGACCAGGGAACCCAAGATACTTGAATTATTGTGTTCATTTGATCTGAACTCCCCCATGGTAGATAGTGGCTTGTGACCCATTGGTTGCCATCACTTTGGTCTTGTCAATGTTTATCTGTAGGCCATACAATTCGGCAATGTGGGCAATGACACTACTATTGTCTTATTTATTTTTTGTTAGTTTAGTTTAGCTATGGAAAACAGGCAAAGATGTCAGCAGAGGATTATGGCAAGCTGACAAAGAACCAGTTGGCCAAGCTGAACAAAGCCAAAGGAGTGATGTATGCCAATCTGACTAAAGAGGAAATTATGTCAGCCTTAGTCAAAGCTCACACCAGCAACCAGGAGGACAACCAGGCTGGTGATGGGAATTTGCAGCCCTCAGAAACAGAACAGTTCACCTTGTCCTCAAAGGACTTACAAATCCATCTGGAGTTAAAGAGACTTGAACTGGAGGCCGAACATTTGGAACTAGAAACAGCACAGAGACTGCAGTATTTGGAGGCTGAAGAAAATGAGAAGCAGCATCAACATGAGAGGGAGATGCTGACTCTTTGCCTGGGTGATGGAGGTAATGGGGAAGGGAATAACTGAACCCCAGAAGCAACAAAGGTCAGAAAATTTCTTCCACTATTTACAGAGTGTGATAACATTAATAGCTTTTAGTCATATATTTGAAACAGTATGTAAACAGTATAATGTTGACCAAGGGCTCTGGGTATGGTTCCAGACCCCTTTACTCCATGGTAAAGCTGTAACTGCTGTTTCTGAATTATCTGATATTGATTGTTTAAATTTAGATAAAGTCAAATATTGTTTACTAGAACATTTTAAGTTAACACCTGAAGCTTACAGAAAAAAGTTTTGTGAGCATAGATGGAAGGCAGATGAAAGTGTGTGTGATTATGTTGCTGAGTTAAGCACTTATTTTCATAGGTGGGTGAGTGGGTGTCATGTGTCAGGTCACCACTTTTGAATGGCTGGCAGAACTTTTGGTGAGGGAATAAGCCCTTAGCCTGAGGACATGAGAATCTGGTTGGCCGACTGAGAATGTAACACTGCAGATGAGCTTGAAAAAAATGGGAATCTCCACTTAGCAAGCAGGGCATCACTGCACATGAAGGGGATACCCAATGCTGCAGGCTAAACCACCCCAACAGAGTCCATCCACCAGTACAGAGAAAGCCACTAGTTCAGGTAAATCCCCAGGATCAAAGGTTAAATGTTTTAAATATAACCAGTGGGGCCATGTATCATATAGCTGTCAATGAAGACAAGTTAGGGAACAAAAGGTGGGGGAGTCAGCAAGTGGGAGTAAAAGTATGCCAGTGGAAAGCTGTCTGAAGACAACAGGGGTACCAAAGTTTATATCAGATCTTAGTGGATGGAAAACAGGCCACTGCTAAGAGAGGCACAGCCTATGACATAACCATTGTGAAGCCTGCAGTGGGAAAAGAGGAGCAGTACTTGCTTGGGCAGTCCACTCCCGTCTGAGCTTTAGGAGGGACCACATTCCAAATGCCTCTGGCCAGGGTTCATCTTGACTGGGAGGGTAGAAAAGGAATTAAGTGAGTAGGTGTGTTTGAAGATATCCCTGCAGATGTTCAGATAGGGAATGATTTTGATAATGCAGTACTTTGTTTTCATGCAGTTGCATGCAGTCAGGCTTGGAGATAGGCATGAAGGTCTGGTAGCCTGAGAGAGACCCAGACAGATCTTACACCTGAAGCCAGGGCTGGCGACATGGCTAATTCAGAGTGGGAGCTGCCCTGCAGCAGTGAGCCTGAAGGTGAGCCACAGCTGCTGGTAGGTGCTGATATTCCCTTGGACAGAGTGAGTGCAAGGGCAGAGGTGAGTAGTAGTACCCAGGCTGACAGTGAGGCACCACTGTCAGAGGATACCTAGACTTCCTGTGGAAGGGGAGCTGGGGAGAGTTACAAAGATAGAGTTGAGACAAGCTTAGCTCTTGGACCATACACTAAGACAATTGATTGAGGTAGCTAGGGAGGCAGCTGATTCTCAAGGAAGAGGGGAGTCTGTATACTGTAACAAAGGGTTACTGTATAAAGAGTGGACCCCTGATGGAAGGTTCGAGGGTGAGGTGTCATGGGCTATGGCTAGAAGTGCCTAGAGCCTACCATCCAGCACTTCTAGCCATAGCCCATGACATTCCTTTTGCAGGTCATATGGGCAAAAAAAAAAGCATTCCAAGAGAGTATTATGCAGAACTTTTACTGGCCTGGTATTGCAAGGGATGTAACAGAGTACTGCAGGACATATGTGCGGTGCCAAAAGTAAGCAAGCCAGGAGACAATGTCAAGGCTCCTTTGATGCCTTTGCCTGTGATTTAGAAGCTGCTTCAGAGGGTAGTTGTGGATATTGTGGGGCCCCTGAGTACCTCAAGTTCCACAGGGAAGAAGTATATCCTGGGGGTAGTAGATTATGCTACTAGATACCCTGAGGCAGTGGTTCTGTCCTCCATTGAGGCAGGGAAGGTGGCAAATCTGCTGTTAGAGGTTTTCAACAGAGTAGGTTTTCTGAAAGAAATACTGGCTGACAGACTAATGATCTTGTGGAGAGGTTAAGCTCTACTCTAAAGACCATGCTACGGGCATTTGCAGACCAGTTTAAGAGAGAGTGGGACAAATATTTGCCCCATCTTCTGTTTGCATACAGAGAGGTACCCCAAGAATCCACAGGGTTTCACCCTTTGATTTGATGTAGGGACATAGGGTGAGGGGGCCTTTACATTTAATTCATGATGACTGAGATGGTGAGTGTGAATACCACAAAGAGTTTGTTGTGGCATATGCCCTAAGCCTCAAAACAAGGCTTGGGGAGCTCATGGGCTTGGCTCAGGAGAATCTGGCAAGAGCCCAACAGCAGAAAAAAGTCTGGCATGACAGGAATGCTCGAGCTCGAGAGTTTGCTGTGGGACAACAGGTTAAGGTTCCCATTCCTGTCAGACACAATAAGCTGCATACAGCTTGGGAGGGACCCTTCAAAGTGGTAAGGAAGGTCAGTGATGTTAACTACATAGAAGAACTGCTAGGCAGGAGGCTGAGGCACAAATTGTACAACATTGATGTGATGAAGACTTACCATGATAGGGAGGCCCTTGTGCTAAGTGTTAGCTGTGGATGGTAGGAGGAGTCTGAGAGAGATCTGGTGACTGATCTCCTCAATGAGGCTTGGACTGACACCTCAGTGGAAGGGGTAGCAAAGTCCCAGTGGCTATCCCCTACCAAGGTTCAAGAAATCCAAGCAGTGTTACAGGACTTTAGGGGCATGTTCACTGGGAAACCTGGGTGTACCAACCTGGTACAGCACCATGTCGATAAAGAACCCAAAAGGCCTATTAAGCAGGCACCTTACAAGGTTCTGAGTGAGTCAGATGGATTCTGAGGGAGAAGATACAGAGAATGTTGGAACTGGGGGTAATCCAGGAGTCCAGCAGTCCCTGGGCCTCCCCAGTTGTGCTGGCACCAAAGAAAGATGGCAGCAACAGGTTCTGTTTGAACTACAGAAAACTAAATAATCACACAGAGTCAGATAAAGCCTTACACCAGCTGGCTGGGGCTAAGTATCTGACCACTACTGATCTGATCAAGGGCTACTGGCAGGTGCCCTTGACTGTCAATGCTAAAGAGAGATCAGCCTTTGTGACTCCTTTCAGATTAAACAGTTTACAAAGATGCCCTTTGGGATGAAAAATGCCCCAGTGACCTTCCAGAGGCTAATAGATTATTTCCTTGCAGGAGATTATGCCCTTGCTTACATGGATGATAATACCATTTACATTCATTCCTGGCATGATCACCTTCAGCATGTCAGGTAGGTCCTGGGCAGACTTCAAAGGACAGGGTTGACCATTAAGCCCAGTAAATGTCAGGTGGGTATGACAAGAGGTCTCCTACCTGGGACATAGAGTGGAAAGTGGTAAGATCAGGCCAAAACCTGCCAAAGTAGAATCTATTCAGGTGTGGCCTGCCCCAAAAAGTCAGTGAGGGAATTCTTGGGGACAGTGGGGTACTGTGAAAATTTGTTCACAATGATGGTACAATAGCTGCTCCCCTCACAGACCTGATGAGGAAAAACAGACCAGACAATTTTGTGTAAACCCCAGCCTGTGAACAGGCATTCCAGAAGCTTAAAGATGCTTTGGGAGGACCCCCTGTGTTAGCCAGTCCAGATTACAACAAATAATTTGTTGTGCAGGTGGATACTTTAAACCATGGAGTGGGGGGGTGTACTCATCCAGGTTTCTTCAGAGAGAGAAGAGAACCCAGTTGTGTATCTCAGCTGTAGACTCCAACCTAGGGAGG
Organism: Protopterus annectens; assembly: GCF_019279795.1. NCBI lineage: Eukaryota > Metazoa > Chordata > Ceratodontiformes > Protopteridae > Protopterus > Protopterus annectens. Next base: position 1,232,769,137 of record NC_056744.1, read on the forward strand.
AATGTTATGCATCAGTAGAAAAAGAATGTCTAGCCATAGTATGGGCACTGCACAAACTTCAACCCTCTCTGTATGGAAGGAAATTCACTGTAGTTACAGACCACAATTCTTTAACATTGCTTCATCAAGCCAGTCATGAAAAATGCCAAATTATTAAGGTGTAGCCTAGGGTTACAGGCATATGATATGACAGTACATCACAGTTGTGGGGTTAGCAATGCCAATGCAGATGGGCTCTCAAGACAGGGTATGGGTTAATGCATTCCCAGATAGGCTCATTCCCTTCAAGCAACATTTGTCCAGGGTCACTTGAGAAACTAGTTTGAGTCTTCAAAGAGGGGAGAGATGTGACAATGTGAGGTATTGCCAGCTATGGCAAGAGAAGTAGGACAGTGGATGTGCAACATATGCCAGCACAGCTAGCTGGAATTTTGTAAAGACGTACATGTCATTTGTATATCAAACTGATTTGTACAGATGCTTATGTTGAAAAAAATATTTGTAAAGTTGCTTGTTTTAAAAAATATACCAACAGTGGTGCCTGATTGTATTGTAATTGATTAAATGAATATATTGTACCAAAGGATACTGAAGGAGAAGGGGTTAATCTTAGTCAAGCTAACTTTGAAAATAGTTTGAAATTAAAGTACCTGGCTTAGGCCATAAAGATTGTATCTTCCAGTTCTCAATGCAGCCAGAGACAAAAAAGTCTGTACTAGGAAGCATTCTGTATTGTCTTTGGGGTGAAATTATTGCTACTGTTGAAGGGTGGAGGTTTGAAATTGTGTTATGACTTCCAGAAGCTGCAACAGATCTTAGCAAATTCTATGTGTGTGCATTATTGACACATATGTGCTAACTCCCAGCATCTTCTTGCCAAGGTGTTAGCATGGGAACCAGAATTCATATGACCAGATGTATGTGATTTAATTCTGTAATCTATCACTAGAAATGATGTTTTGATATTAGGTGAGACTGAAAATCTCAGCACAGTCTGCTTTTGTAACCTGACAAGGAAGGACCACTCACCTACTTCATCTTATCTTGCTCTAGTAAATGAACCACATAATAGTAATTCTTTAGCTCAGTCAGGAAAATATAGTGAGACTGGTTAAGTACTACTTTTCTGTATCTGTGTAAACCTATTCATTTGTGTTATTTTAATATATCCTGTGATTGAAACTTTTGTGTTTATTGTAAATAGATATTCCATATGTTCACGTTCTTTTATTATTTATTATTAAATATATTTAAACTTTTCATTGTGGGCAGTACTTTAAGAGAATATTTTAAACTTTGAGAGTACTCATATTCATTTGGTGACTCAGTAGCCACTCCTGAAATTCTTACTGTATTGGCCAAGCATTATAATTTGTATTAATATTAATTTCACTCTGTATAATTGGGTACCCTTGTAAGAGCCTTAGAGTAGCTGGCTTTGGAGGTCTGGTGACAGTAATTACTTTATAGTCTGCGCAGAATGGGGCATAGCTAGTACATCTGTGCCAGCCTTTCCCAGCTGTGTTTGTGTGTGTGTGTGTGTGTGTGTGTGTGTGTGTGTGTGCAATTTAAATCTCAAAGAGTGTGTGCGTCAGCTGCTGGGAGCAGGAACAGGCAGGACTGGTTTCACAAAAGGAGTGGTGGAGGACTTGGCTTGGACACTCGGCTGAGGACCTAAATATACAGCTGGGCCAGTGGGGAGTCTTACTGAGGATCTGGATAGTGGGAAAGAGTAACCAGTCCCTGGACTGAGTTTGTTCCCTTGAGCTCTTAATGGAAATTGTGTTTGATGGAGAGAGCTGCATCTCTAAATACTGGGTGTATCCATTTTTGTTCCAAGTGAACTTCCCTCTCCAGGGTCAATGGTGTGGATTCAGGCTCCTTGATTACTGGCCCAGAATGAGTATGTCACACATCCACCACTATGTTGAACAGCAGTGGAGAGACCACATCTGCTGGATGGACTGCAATCCATAATCTTGCCAGGATACCTCAATGCCAACATCGGTGAGGACAGGTCCGATTGGGAAGGAACAATGGGTAGATTTGGCCATGGGAACATGAATGATAACAGCCTGTGTCTTCTGATGTTTACTGTATCAAATGATGTCATTGTGGGAAATAGCCATTTTGAGCAACCCTGAAAACACCATCTCGCATGGCAAAACCCATTCAGTGAGGAATCGGCCATATTAGATTACATCCTGGTCAGCTCTTGCTTGTGGTCATCACACAAGGATATCCATGCTATGCGAGGACCTGACTGTGGCTCCAATCCTTTGTGCCATGGTGCAGCTTCACTTACAGCATGCAAAGCGCAAGTCACCTCTGTCAGCTGGCCTGGACTGGAAGCAACTGATGGCCCATGCCCGCAAACAAGAATTCTAGATCACATTGTCAAACTGGTTTGCAGCCTAGTCCCAAATGGAGGACATGGATGAGGCAGAAAAGCGGATATCAGATTCCATCACTGAATGTGCCAAATCTCTATGCCCACCCATCTACCACCAAACACAGCCATGGGTATGTGATGTGTGCCTGGATCTCATAGTTTAATGGAAGCAGGCAAGGCTGGTCAACTACGAAAAATACCTGCAACTCAATCGAGAAGTCTGCCAGAGGCTGAAAGCAGAAAGGGAAGCATATTGGAGCCAGATGGCAGCTGACCTTAGGAGGCAGCATCCAGACATGAGTACGGCATCTTGTACAACACCCTCAAACAATTGAGTGGGACGACCAGACCCACCAGCAACAATATCAAAAAAGCAGATGGGACATTCATGCTCTCCTCTTGTGAATGCCTGAAACATTGGAGGGAATTCTTTCAAGAGCTTTACAGCCATGATCCACCTTGTTTACCAATGGTCGATCCACCATCCATTGATCTCCCTGAGGCCCCAGTGACTGATGCAAAGCTAACAGTCAAGGAGGTAAAATTAGCTATCAGAACACTGAGAAACAGCAAGACAGCAGGAGTAGATCAGGTCACTATGGAAGTAATCAAGGCTGGAGGCAATATCCTGCTCCACCAACTCCATGCACTGATTTAGCTGCTTTGGGTTATGAAACATTTACCATCCAAATAGAAGAAGGCAATCATCATACCCATCCACAAGAAGGGGGGGGCAACAGAGAATGCATGAACTAACCTGGTATCAGACTGCTCTCCATCATCGGCAAAGTGTTTATGAAGATCACACGGTCCATGCTACTGAAATACAGCGTATAAACCAGTAGGGATGAACAAACCAGAATTAGGCCAAACAGAGGATGTTGCAATAAAATATTTACCATCCATTAACTAATGGAGGAAAGAATGCAGTGTGAACAATGTACAGCTACTGTCTTTATCAATTTCAAGTCTACACTGGATTGTATCCACTGCTCTGCCCTGTGGAAGACATCGGAGACAGAACGCATATTGAAGAATATGTTAAGATGCCTTCAAAGTTTGTACAATGGTTCATCCAGCCAGGTGCACATTCGGAATGAAGAGCTTTCCATCCAGACTAGGGTCAGTGAAGAGAATGCTAGCATTACTCAACCATTTCTTTAATGAACCACTTCCCCAATTATCACTGGTAGCATCACTATTTCAATAATTAGAATATTTTGAATATTATATCATGTGGCATTTTATTCTTATTTTTTATTCTATTTGGCCACTGCATTTTTTCCCTATCTGCAAATGTTTCCCACGCAGAAAAAAACAAAACAGCTGCTATTGAAACTTTGTGATCAGTACAATCTAAGAATTAAAAAAAGGCCAGCACCTTATTGCTTGCCTAAAAAAATCTTAATCCTTACATGTAGCTTTTGTAATTGAATTATGGCCATTCACCCATTATATTTATGTGGGCATCAAGAAGAAGCATCCTTGCCGCCATTATTACTGGCAAGATATGTTGTTATAGTTAGCTGAAGATTAGCTGTGCAGTTCTTGTTCAATTAAAGCATATAGTACAATATGCCAAAACTCTAGACTCACTCTTTCCAAGTGGGAGTGGTTTCGAATAGCGTACTGTTAAATGGAGATGCAGGAATTATATCGATACACAAGGTATGTGCATGTGGGTGTAGGGGATAAAGCACGTAACTGGAAAATAATTTTTAGCTAGTACAGATTCAAGAACATATATCAATTTAATATTTTTGAGTGTCTTTCTTTATACTGCATTCAGTAATGGCTTAGAAAATTTCAATCATGGTCATATGTAGAACAGAGTTTTTGTGAATCAAAATTAAATTAAAAAAATACTTTAAGAAAGCAATGGCCAAATAAATCAGGAAAAATATACTTGTTAAATGCTTCCCTAGATTTTAACAGCACTTAGTTGCCATTAACAATTTTTTGCTAAGCACCTTTAAGTGTTCTTAAGTTTTGTCTTGGGGGTAGCACTTATCTTTTTTGTGATTTCTGAACATTGTGGCACTCCATGCACAACAAATAAATTCCTAGAAAAGTTTATTGTAACTGACACACAGTGCAATAACACAGATGTGACACTGAAGTAAACATCTGTCTACAGTTATCATACTGTAGTAAACAAATGTCTACAATGGGGCAATCACTTTACTGTGGCTTCGTCTTCACAGATGTATAAATTACTCCACGTTTTCCGTTCAGCACTAATTCCTTGCATTGTAGCACACAAACCCATTTTGCAGTGGGGCTGCCTTTGAGGTGATTCACACATCTGCAGTTTTCTCCCTAATAATTCATTGACAGACAATGATTTATTAGTATTACATCTGTTTTGTTACATGGTTTGCTAAGCACTATGCAACCTACTAAGAATCTTAGCCATTCCATCTTATTTTGTTACCTTTCACTTGGAATATATATTTATTTTTTGATTTATTATTTGACTGAGTGATTGTGCTGCATTCTGGTTACTTAGCTGCAGATTACAGAAAAAATGCCTGTCCATTACAACACTGGTTCTCCCCACTACTACATAATCAGAAGTGGGTCTGGATGGCATGGAATCATGAAGTAATTGGGCAGTTGTTCAGCATACAGTAAACACAAACACCAGTTTATTAAACTTATTAAATATAGGTCAAGTGAAATAAAGTACAGTTGTATAAGTTGAACTTACCATAACAGTAGATGTTTGACTGATGTTTAAATGATCACTGCTGGAGGAAATGTAGCTATATGGGTTATATCCTGCCAAAGATATAACAGCTGGCCAGCTTCCAAAGCTTCAGGGCACCTTCCATGCCCTCAAACTGTCAAGCAACCCCATCAGAGATATTTAAAAGACAAGTTTGGGTGCAAAGTCTTACAGAGATTTCCTGCCAGCAGAGTCAAGGAGGCTGAACCCTGAAAGGATAATGCTAGGAACAACAAAAAATAGATGTCCATACCAAAAGCATAAAAAACACATCAAATGTCAAGGAGGGTGGAGGGATGAAGTGGCTACTGCAGCAGTGATCATTCAAATATCTACTGTCATTGTTTGTTCAGCTTACACAACCTTGCTACGGTCATCCTATTGATCACTGCTGCAGTAGCATTAGCTATATGGGTAGATTACTATAGCTAACTAAATTTGAGAGGTAGAAGGAGAAGAGTTCAGGAACCCCTGGACAATGGTCCTAGCAAAACTTGATCAAGACCTAGAGGAGGAATCGAGCTTATAGCACTTTGTAAAAGCATGTACAGAGGACCAGGTAGCAGTTTCTAGAATAATTCTATAATCTAACCTTTTCCAAGAAGCCATAGATGAAGGCAAGACCTTGATAAAGTGGACCTTGACCCTGCCTGGAATCGATTTGTTATGGGGAGTATAACAAACGGCAATAGCCTTAGACAACCATATAGAAATTGTTTTGTTCCAGGTTATTTCTTCTTCTTACCTTCACAGGAAATAAACAATTGATCTGAAGATCTGAAAGATTTAGTTCTGTCAAGATAGTACCTGAGTTGTCTTAAGACATCCAGTGTATGGGGTATCATTTCTTCCTCATTTTTAGGCTATGAAGGAAAACAGGGAGATGTATAATTTGGCTTAAAGTAAATTCAGATACCACTATAGGCAAAAAAGAAGGATTATTTCTCAAAGAATACCTGTCCTGGTGGAAAATGAGATATGGTTGACTCGCCAAAACAGCTTGCAAATCAGATACTCTTCTTGCAGAGCAATCATCAAAACTCTTTTCCATATTAAGAACCTAAGTCAGCCAGATTAGCAGTTTCAAATGGAGTAAGTGTTATCTTCTCTAACACAAAATTAAGATCCCAAGGAGGGACCACCTGTTTCCTAGGAGGCCTTTTATGCAAAACTCTTTCTAGAAACATTTTGACATGAGACTACATTGAAAGAAGAGGAGGAACCATGGACAGACATGCTGAAATGGCCAAAAAATTAACATTGATAAAGGAATAAGAAAGGCAGTGGAATAGTAATTCACACACAGTGTAAAACCAGAGAATAACTAGCCGTAAATGGAAGCTGGTAACATTCTTGGCACCGATTAGAAAACCTTTTCTATTTGCTAATATATTATTTTCTAGTAGCAGGTATTCTTGTCTCCATTAGTACCCACTGCAAATCCTCAGGAAACAGGTGCCTAAAAGGAATTAAGACACTATCATCTAGGCAGTTAACTGAAGATGATTGATGGTGGGGTGTATCGAACACGCCTGGTATTGGATGAGTAGATCCAGTTTGTGAGGAAGAATGTAGTAATTTACCCCTGGCCATTTCCAAAAGTAGGGAGAACCATGGTTGCCTGAGCAAGAAGCTAATTACCACAATGATCTTGTAGAATTCCTCTTGAATCTTCAGAAGTAACCTGGATATTAGTAGAAAAGGTAGAAAGGCATACAGAAACAATCCTGTCCAAAGAAAAGAAAAGGCATCTTTCTTCCTACCATTCTTGCATGGAGTCCTGGAACAGAATTTATTTTTTTTTATTTATTTTAACATTTGTTTACTGGAAAAGTCCAACATGGAACAAAGCCAATTTTCAGCAGAGGCCCAGGGAGAAATGCTCCAGATGCATGTCTTTGTAACGTGGGAGGAAACTGGGGTACCCAGAAAAAACCCACATGAACGCACGAGTACATGCAGACTCCACACAGAAGGCATTCCACCTGAGAACTGAACTGGAGAACCTCTCGCTGTGAGGCAACAATGCTACCACTACACCACTGCACCATCATGGTAATTTTGCCAGTTGATTGCTCAGGGATGAGGCAATGAGGCCTACATGAGGAACACCCCACAGACAGATCAAATCTTGGAAGGCCACCTGATCTATTTTCCATTAATGAGGGTCTGTCCTGGTCCTGCTCAGCCTTTCTGCAACACAGTTTTGCTGACAGAATTTAGAATGCCTGTAAAGTGAGATTGTGCTGTGAAGCTATATCTCAAGCTAATGTAGCTAGTCTGTAAAGGGTGCATGACCTTATCCCCTTTGCTTGTTGATGTACCACATGACTTTGGTATTGTGTGGAAGCACTTGAAGAGGTCCTGTGGACAAAATATGTCTCAGAGAGTTCAGTGTTTTGATAAGGACAAGCATCTCCTTGATATTTATGTGCTTGTGTCTATCCTTGTTGTCCTACACCACCTGCACTTTTATCTCTCCTGAAATTGCTCCTCAAGGAATGTTTGAAGCATCTGACTGACATGGATTCAAGGTTATCTGTTGTTTTCAGAAAAAAAGATTTCTCTTCTGGCAAACTCCAGCACTGGGATCTGAAAAGGGAAGGGGTGTTGATGTTGGAATCAAAGAGATTTCAGTCACCACTGTATCCTTTTCATGTTGCAGTCCTGCTATTGAGTATCATGAGAATCATAGATGCCATGCAACCCAAATTCTTGATGTATTCCCCTCGCAGTGACAAAAGAGTATGACTGGAAAAACTTAGAAAGAGATCTAAGTAAAGATCTAATTTTTCCTGTGGAAAAAAAGCTCTTTTAACTGAGGTATCTGCTTGACATCCCAGGAGCACAGTCTTGTGTGAAGGAGTCAAAAAAGACTTTTTACTGTAATCTTGGAATCCCAGTTTGTGCAAGAGATCTGTCACCCAAGAAAGAGATTCCTGGCACCTTGAAAAAGAATCTGCAAAAATAAGCAACTCATAAATATGAAAAAGAATGTAGCCTGCAATGAGCTATGATCAAAGCTGGGCACTTTGTGAACACTTTTGGTGCAGTGGATAGTTCAAAGGGTAAGGCAGGGAACTAATAATGTGATCCAGACACACAAAACCTTAAGAAATGTCTGAAGTCTGGAAGAATAAGTATGTGATGATAAGCATCTTTTATTCTACTGTTACCAGGAAACTTGAAAAAAAGAACAGGTAACCGGTTGTGAAGTGGCAACATTTTGAATTTAGGCACAAGCACAAACAGGTTTAGGAAAGAAAGATCCAGAACTGGTCTCCAAGCATTTTCTTTCTTTGACACTAGAAGCATCCTTGAATAAAAACCCTTCCCCACTTGCAAAGCAGAAACTGGTTCTATCACTCCTTAGGAGAGCATGTGATTAAAAACAGGTGGAAACAAAAAAGTCTGATCTACAGTATAAGGAATCACCCCTAGAAAGGAGGAGATTCCTCTCACTGCAATCTGTAACTCTGATGAATGGTTTTCAGAACCAATTTGTCTGAAACAATCTGTTATCAAAGAGAAAGAAGGAGATTCAGACTTTCTGGAAGAGAAAATGGGCCAGGGTGGGAAGGGGTCACAAGTTCTATTGAATAGTCATTCAGATTTGTTGGACTGTCCTTGGTTTTTTGGGAGATTTGGGACTTCATCTTCTTGGAACCCACTTCTCATTTTCAGTTTAATTGAATTCCCTTGAGGCTGATTATTCTTTTTTTTTGCCAAAATTGGATGAGGGGAAAGAAAATCCCTTGAGCAACTTGGAAAAGGAGGGATGAAAAATTTTAGAGATTCGCTGGATCAACTTGCCCTTTCTATCACACTTTCTGATCACCACTAGAGCAGAAGGGCCAGACACTACATCCCTATTCAAGGGAGAACTCAAAATGTCATTTTTTAGATCATCTGGGGGGTTCTGAGATTGCAGCCAAGCAAACTTCCTTAAAATAATCCAAGTGGCCATAGCCCAGGGAGAAGTATCAACAGAGTCATACACACACTGAAAACAATGAGTAGTGACCTGTGCAATGGAAGAAGTTATTTAAAGCAGATTTGTCTTGCCAAGGAGAAACAGTAGATAAATATTCCTCATACTTTCATAATTTGTCAGGACAAACTTTACCATATGAGCCTAACAATAAAACATTCTAAAATCAGAGTTGCAGAAGAATACATATTTTTCCCATACTTATCAATAATTTCCCATCCTTGTTAGAAAGAGTAGGATTGGAATTAACAAAGTACATAGCAGCAGTGTAATCAACTAAGGCCTACAGCTGCTGGGTCTGGTTTGGGAATAGTGAATATAAATTTAAAAGACCAATAAACTTTATACATTCTATCTGCATTTTAAGGGCAGCTGGCTGACTATCATGAATATTGCAGGCAGTAAGATACACCATCTCTAAAGCAGACAGAACAGGAGGAATGGGTGTAGGTTCTGGAAAGTCTTTCTATGACAACTCATAATGTGTTCTGATGGACTAAGAAACCTGATGGCTTTCCCACTGAAAACAGTGGGACATGCTAGCAATCATCTTAGAGAAAGAGAAAACCCCACAAAAACTAAACTCTGAATAGAAAACCTGAATCAGGCTCTGCATCTTCCTGTTCAGATTCAGAATCTTGAATCTCTTTAGGAAAATAGAAATTCCTCTTTTTATCAGAAACTCATTTACAAGAAGTATCAATAGACTGAATTAATCCATTTGCCATTGCCAGGATACTGGTCCTATCCAAAGAAATTTGAAGAGGAGTAAGTTCATGCTTGTTTTTTTTTTCATTTTGGCCAGCAGTGTTACTAACAGTCACAGCTGCTTCCCCAAGAATGGGCACAGCATTCTGACACAACATGGGAACCTTCCATGTTCCCTCTCACAGAACTGACAAGTGAGTCTACCTTGCCCACTGAGGGGACTTCAATATCCACTGAGGACATGGCTAACTCCTAGTCTATAGTGGTTGTAGGTGCTAAACCAGAGGGATCCAAGGTAAAAGGTGAGTGGCCTGGGGTGCAACAAATGGCCACATCAGAGTCACCCACCTACAGATTATGTAAATTGCTAGTCTGCTGTGACAGTAAAGGCTGTTTGCTTAACTTTTTCTTTTTGTGGCTGGAAGAAGGACTGACCTTGGGGCCAGTACTCTATTCCTTGGTCAAGCTATTCAGGTCTACTTATTTATGGTACACCTACTTTTGCTGAGTTTGTGGTTTGTCTATATTTTGTTTAGTGGTTTCAAGCTGAAAATGGTGCCTCTTTCCTAGGGAAGACTAGCAGCAAATGCCTGTAAAACTATCAGTACACAAAAATTAATTTTCTAACAAGAAACACACAAACACATGTATGCAGTACACAAAAATTATTTTTCTAACAAGAAACGCACACACACATGCACAACATAGACACGCCCACACACACACACACACACACACACACACACACACACACACACACACACACACACACACGCACACACACACATACACACACACACAGAAAAAAATATTTTAAAACACAATTTGAGCTCCAAAATGGAAAAATATACAATTTCATCAGAGAAAATATGTTTTGGTTAGTTTACACTAGTTTTAAACTGACAGAAAGAAACAAGTGCTCCATTTAAAAGAATGTTACAGTTTCTGTGCAGTCCATTTAAACAATACTCCTGGCTTTAAAATAAATTTCATGAAGAGAAAAATAAAGAAAATGAAAGTTTTCTTCACCAATTGGTACTTATCAGCCCAGCAAAGAAAAACACAACCCGCGTGTCGACCATATGTATAGTGTATTTGCAATGTCTGTTTATTTACTGATTTATGTTTTACATTTTTGAACTCTTTTACTGTGTACTGTTTTCAACCTTGCTATACTTTTGTATTGCTACCTAGTCTATTGTATACTTTTGTACTGCTATTTTTATCTACTGTACTATAGTCCTTATTTTAATATCTTTGTAAGGTACTTTATGTAATGCTGTTTAACTATTGTAACTTCACTTGAGAGCTTTTCTCCCTGGGTCTCTGCTGAAAAAGGGCCTCTCACCCAGCCAGACACTACCCAGTTATCAAATGTAAATAAGTAAATAAATGCAAATGCCTCAAAGGAGCATAGTGTACGACGGCAGTAAAGCTCTGAAGGATTTTCCACCAAAATATGTCATTTAGTCAGCTCATCTTGAGCTGCTAGACAGTTTTAGTATGTGAAGGGTGTCCTGAAGCTTTGGAAGCTGACTGGCTGTTATACCTTTGGCAAGATATAATCCATATAGATAAGGTCACTGTAGCAGTGATCGCTATGAAGAACATTTAAAGGAAAAACGGCATATTTTAGAATATAAAAGCTGACTTTACAAGATGAGGGCATAATTACAACTAAATGAAATGGTAAACTCCAGATCTCCTTTGCACTTGATCTTTACCTGATTTAAATGATTATTGATTATTGCAACCAAAACAAACCCATTATTTTAATAAAAAAATCAGACATGATTAGGTAGGTACTTTGTGTAGTATTTTAATGGACATATATTTCTTTACCAAACTTAGTGAATACTCATGCAAAAAAGCTGCGGTGGTACGGCAGTAGCATTGTTGCTTCACAGCAAGAGGTTCTTCTATTCGATTCTCGGCTGGAGTGCCTTCTGTGTGGAGTCTGTATGTCCTCCCCGTGGTCGAGTGGCCTCCGAAAGACATGCGTGAATGGGTGTGCCTTCACTTGAGGTTGGGCATCGGGCTGGCAACTCGGCACCATTAAAAATCTACTGCCAATCATTAGCGGACCAGAGTTCCACTGTGGCGACCCCTAACCGGGAAAAGCTGAAAAGACAAACAGTGAATACTCATGCACTTTGTACTCCACAAATCTATCCCGGGGTAGCAGCCATTTTGAAAGGGCTTGCAATAGCTACTTAGCACATGGACTGTTACAGTATACTGTGTGGAAGATTTTAGTAATTATCCTAGGATCATCTGACCAATGAAACTTGAAAGACAGGTTTAGATAATATTCTTTCTCTGAGTTGCACCTAAATAATTAAGTACTTGAGGAGTTCAAGGGTGCAATGGTTTATGGGTTGATGTTTAGCATGTGACTGAGCTGTATTTGCTTTGGGAGGTTTTCTCAATATTCCTTCTCATAAGTCTGTTTCCTGAAATGAAAAAACATTATAGAGTTTGAATTACGTGGATAAGGTCATGAGATCTTAATCATGTGGTGAACCAAAAAGAGAAATTCATACCTAGTGCTTGTTAAATTATTCTCACATCTAGTTATTACAAAGTGCTCAAATGTTTCTAGCCAAAAAACATTCTGAAAATGAATTTAGAACTTTCTTGAACACTGCGCTTAGTCAGACATGCGACTCTGTGAATAATCAGATTAATTATACAATGCACCATCTAGTGAAGGACAACTCTTCAAAATACAATTTATTCCACACAAAGACTGCACTTGGCAGTGTATTACTTCACTTAATTGGCTTAAATAAACTCTAAAAAAACATTTTATAAAACTTCTACAAGGTGTTTAATTTCTCCTGCAGGGAGAGGGCTTAGAATCTTTCAGCAAGATCTAAGAGCTAAGATGATACCTTCTGGGCTCAACCTTGTTACTCTTTTTACATTTCTGAACAGTTAGTATACCCATTTGATTGTGACTGGCACAATTTTTCTAGATGTCTTTTGCTCTATGTCTTGGCTATAGGGAGGACTCATGCATTATAATTTCTTAATGTATAATGTCAAATTGTTTCTATCCTAGCTCAGGTAAGGCATTATCCAAAACAGAGAAGCATTACAAGTATAAGCCTGTCGCTGACTATGATGGAAAAGAAACTAGCTTTCCATCAAGACAGACAATGACATTTAGAAAGTATGTGAATCTGTGTGTTATTTTTTTTGCAGAATACTTTAGAGGTGGTTTGTGTTATAAAAGCAGTGAAACAAGACAGTAGACAGCATATACCCCATTTTGGGGTTAGTAAGTTTATGCCTCTATTCCTACGATATTCAAATGTTAGTAGGTTAGAAAATGTAAGTTTTAGCTGCTTCTAAACCCAGCAACATGTTTCTGCATGGTAGGTAAAAGAGAGAGACAGTGAGAGCAAAACATAAACCCAAATATTTTTACTTTCTTCCCATGACTATTGAATTATGCACTGTATTAATTATATTGAATCCAGCAACATTATTTGAATTTTACATTTGACAGTGAAGATCAAAGATCATTTTTATTTTTTTTTATGAATTATTATTAAGTTTTTTACACAGCCAGTAATGCAAGTTTGGTCTTTCTCTTTTCTAAGTTACTTTGCAACACAACTGGGTTCTGTTCACCCCCCATTTAGCATCTGACTGCAACATATTTGCAACCCTATACAGATGACTATTGAATTATGCACTGTATTAATTATATTGAATCCAGCAACATTATTTGAATTTTTACAGGTGACAAAGATCATTGAAGTAATTTTTTTAAATTCGAATTACCCAGAAGTTTATTGCCCTACAGCCAGTAATGCAGTTTGGTAGAGTCTTTTTTCTAAGTTACTTTGCAACACATAACTGGTTCTGTCACCTACCCATTTAGCATCTGACTGCAACATATTTGCAACCCTATACAGTCAGTCTTCATGCCTACCTATGTGCACAGCCAAAACCACTTGGGAACATCTTTACTATATATACCATGACATTATTATACTGCCCACCATTTTGCAGGGCATGGAGTAAGGAATGGAATAATAAATACTTAGAAAATTATGAATCATTCATCCATAAATGCATACCTCTATATTGTCTGGATAGTGTCAATGCATTCTTTCAAAGGGATGTCTGAGCTATTCCCTGCTCCAGTGGATACTCTGTTTTTGTAAATCTACAGACATATTTTCCGGTGCATACAGCTTTCTGAAAGGTATATGCTGCCCATGTAAGAGATTATCTTCATGTTTCTTGGCTAATACAATTACAACTTTCCTGCATCTCCCAACAGGTATTTGATATCTCCCCACCCACCTGGAAGGCTAAAGTGATGTTAATGGCAAAATTGCACTGAAGCAAAACTAAATTAGTAAGTTATTGCAGATCAATACTATAAAGCCACTACAAGCCATAGAGCCATACAAAAAAAGACAGTAAAAAAATATAGGTCCCTATTACCTGATTGAATGTTTAGGTTAGTGAATACCTAAACATCGATCTGGTAATAGCAAAAGCAAAAAAATGCAAAAGGTTGATTTAATGCAGGGAAATAATTCCCTTGGCCGTTATACGGATTTTGCTCCTTTCCCCACTGTAGAGTGATTTTGGAATTGGTATATTTAGTTAGGGGGGTGTGGGGCCCCCCACTTCATTTCGGTTTAAGTTTTTTTTTTTTTTTTTTTTGCGGCAGAAGGAATTCATTCCCTACGTTAAATTGGCCATTCACTGTTTTAATTTTTCGATACTACCAGTTTGACGTTTAGGTATTTGCAAACCTAAACGTTCGATCCAGTAATGTAGATACAAAAAATATATCTTACATCTGTCTTAAAATGAGGTGGAAACACAGAAACCAATCCAGTATACAATAAATAAATAGATAAATAATATAATAAAACAAAACAGTACATAATGCAACACAACAAAAAATTGCAAAACCACATTAAAACATGTATAAACAGTGTAGCACTACAGAAAAAATAGAAAATAAATGCGTATAGTACTAAAGAAATTGCAGAAACAACAATCCAAAATGCCAAAGATATCAGTGAGAATGCAACAAAGACTTTGCATGGATTTAGTGAAGGATAAAGCTCCATTACTGCCATATACACAGTTCATTACAAAACAAAAACTGAAGAAGTGCTGGCTTACCTGTGGAGATAATATAAACTTAAAGGCAGCAGACCACTGTTTGCTGCTGACCAAACTTCAAAATGCAGACTTCATCAAATAAATGATAAAATGATTCTAGAACTTTCTCATGACAGAACTTTCTATCTTAAGAAGATTAACAATCTTTAAATCAGCCATCCCACTGGGATCACTCCCATGCCCCATAATCTTTTCACTATATTTCTTTGATATTAGCAAGTGTATACTGCCAAAGTTATTGTATTGTACTGTAAGTAGGCAACATTATGCAAAAGACAATCTCAAAAAGTACTTCAGTGAGCTTTGCACAATGTTATCCACAAACAGGCTACAGCTAAATATAGCTACTAATGTCTCTGTGCTCTTTGGAATATACCACAAACTGAATCTAAACTACATCTGTACAATATGTAACAATTAAAGAATTCAAGTGCATCATGCAACACAATAGACATAGATAGGCCCGATAATAGACCAGCATCTAAACTTTTCCTACCCATAGAGATTAAAATGTGACCACTGCATTCAGGCATCTCAAAGCTAGATACTTACTTGATTAGCAAACACCTCACAACAGACACATAAAAAATATTGGCAAGAAATGTGTTTATTCTACACCTAGATATGCCTTTTCTTTAAAGACACTAAACTATAGACAGAATACCTTGTCTATCAAATGAACAATTAACAAAATGTGTTTATTTATACCACTAGAAACAGAAGAAGAGCACCGTTATATCACAATTCAAAAAGCCAGTTGGCTCCATGACTAAGCCACAGAGTGCATCCTTCTAACAACGTCAGTGTTCAAACTCCTACTTCTCAATGCTGCAGCAGTACCCTATCCTCCAATCTCCAAACTCATAAAAGTCAATAGGCAAAAAAAGCATTGCCAAAATTTCAGCAGCTATCTGAGACCACTTTTACCAGAACATCCACAACATTAATCTACATATGAATTTTATAAAACAAATCTATGGTCCCATGGAAAACAACACTACTTCTTCAACTGTTACTTAGCCATGGTCTGGGACCCTCTGTACCCTTTGCTCAAAAATATAATTTAAATTGGTTTTCCTGGAACCCCATCTTGAGAGCCCTCACTTCGCAAACATAAATGTATGTAAATAGTACTAAGAAAATAATTTCAAACTCTACAATTCTTCCAACACTATTTTTATCACTTCAGTTATTCAGCTGTATTGCTAGCACACCCTTTCTTTCAGCAGCACCTGACACACTAAAGAAAATTATTGCAAAGTTACACCATACTAAACCTTATAAAAAGGCAAATGTGCAGGATAACAACTCCCTTCATACATCATGACTACCAACTATAATGCAATATAAAATGCTGTAATAAAATCTGTTTAGGTTAGCATTATAAAGTTGTAAGTCAGGAAATCTCATACCACATTTAAAAAGTATGAAAGCATTTAATCAAGTATATCCATACAGGACTTGAGTAGTATATGATGTACGAAATGAATGTAAACTATTTCAGGGTGTAAAATATCTATGTATCACTCTTAACTTTGGAAATACAACCTTAAACTTTGTTTACTTGAACCAAGTTCAGTCACTTGCAACTATATTACTGCAAGTATTACTAAATTTTAGTCCGACTAAAGGGTGAGACATAGTATCTATCATGCTGCCCACCTGGCTCTAGCTAAAGCATTTGGTACCCACCACCACACAGTGAGATCAAAGACACACTAATAGCCTTAAACGTGGACCCTGTGTGGGAAGATGGATACAAACTGGCTCAAACGTAGATTGCCGGTGGTGCTGCCCCAGTTAAGGTAAAGGTGACCAGTGGAGTTCCCCAGTGGTCCATAGTCGTCTTCCTCCTTTTTTTTTTATTTCTTTCACAGATCTTAGTACTGAAAGCAAGGATTTCTAACTAAGTTTGCAGGTAACTGTAATTTGGGTGTAGTACTCAAAGCAACAAATGATACAACTTTCTTTACAGTGTAACTATCGCATGTTAGCACATAGTACAATGAAAGATTGCTCAAGCTAAATGCAAAGAAATGCAGTATCATCTCTTTCAGAAAACAACAAACTGATTTTACCTACTCCATCAATGATACCCCACTCTCCAGTGAGTCTGTTATCAGAGACCTTGGCAACTGGACAGATGGATCCCTCTCTTGATCACCATGTATTGACCCTAGACAGAACCTCCTTTTATGTATCTCAAATAATCACCTAAGAGCATTCTTCCAAAACCAGAGAAGTTATTGTTCCCTGAACTGTGCACAAGTTAGACTCATTATAGAATATAATGTACCTTTTGGCATGTCTGTCACTAGAAATATGATAAAAAATACCACAGAGGTTCATAAGAAAAATAATCTCAGGTCTCAAAAATCTTAGCTATCAGGAAAGCTGGATTCAATCTCCTTGTCTTTGTGCCACAGTGACTTTTGTGAAAGACCTATTCTTTGCTCTCTATGCCCTTAGGAACCCTTTTATCTGAAGCCTCCTTTTTTTTCTTTGTGTCAAACATCACTGCCACCCTAGAACAGCAGATCGGAAGTTACATCAGGGAATTTGTATAACTAAATGGAGAGATAGGTTAATCACCAATTGCTTCCCCTAGACCCTTGAATAGATCATACCTCTCAATTGTACAGGTTTCCACAGAAAGTCCAGATTTGGGCCTCATATCTTTAGTCCATTCTTAATAAAATTGTGCTTTTTGGCAAATTATTGGCAAATCATTAAGGACTGAAGTTCAAAAATAATGATATTGAGTTTCAGACTTCACATCCTTCAGAAAATTCATGCTAATGCAAAACCTGTTATTCTATCAACTTTCTAAGTTTGTAAGAGTAATATATAAAAATTGCCCTATTTTTTGGCCCTTGTCCCACTTTTCTTTATGGCTTTGTCCAGATTGCTGGCTCTAAGATGTTAAGAGGTGTGAATAGACTCCCCTTCCATTTCAAGCCATGTAATTTCCTGGTTGCCTTCAAACATTACTTAGTCAATTGGACTTTAGAATGAAATACAATCCATGACTTACGGGCATTGCATTTCCTTGAAAATGTCAGTGATTATTGGCAAGTCACACTTGGTCATTAGGCTAATAGCCTTGTATTTATCTATTTTTATTTATTTATTTATTTGACATTTGTTCACTGGGTTAGTCCAACTGAGCCAGTAGCCCATTTTTAGTGGAGACTCGAGGAGAAAAGCTCTGGAGTTATACAGACAAATGCAGTAATATAAACATGACAAAAATATTTATGAGTACAGCAAAAAAACTTGAAAATCTTATTGTAAGTAGAGCAAAAGAGATTAAAATATGGAGATAGAATTATAGTATAGAGAAAATATTTAAAGTATATACATATTTACATGTGATGAAGTAGCCTAACTTGTGGGTCTACAATTTGATAAACTGTGTGTTTAGAAAAAAAAATAAAAAAATGGAAGAGTGGGATATTTGTGTAAAGGATAGTGGGAATGAAATAATGTAGAGGATTAGGTAGGTCATGACGGGCAGGACTTTGTGTTAACTTGAAGTAGTCTAAGTTCCTTTTTGAAGTGCTTGGGGTGGGGGATGGCTCTTATGTCTGAGGGGAGTTTATTCCAGGCTTGGGCTACAGAGCATTTGTTTAGTAGTTTTCCCAATGTTTTTGTTAGGTTTATAAATGTCAAGGAGTAGTTGATTGGATGTACAGAGAGGATGATTGGGAGTGTAATAGGATACAAGGGAGGATAAAAGGCCAGGAAGTTCATTTGTATAGTATTGAATGCGTGATTTGAAATTACGACAGTAGGAGTTGCTGGGGGAATTCTAATCATTGAAGTCAGTTCAGTCCAAGACAGTGGTGATAGTTGTGAGGAGAGTTAGTAACAAATCTAGCTGTTTTGTGGTATGTTTGTTGGCATTTAGATAAAACTGTAGATTGTATGTTAGTTAGGATTGGGGCAGCATACAGAAGGGAGAAAAGGAGGAGGAGTGTCTGAGCCAGGGACAGTCTATTGTCTAACATCTGAGGTAAGAAATGTTTTATTTTGATATAGTAGACCTAGTTTTTGGTGGATTTTTTGATACTTTGCTGGATATGCAAGTTAAATTTTAGTTCATCATTTAATGGTACCTAAGAGCTTAGGGTGGCATTCAGGTTTAATGGTAGTCTTGTCAAAGGATGTGATGACAAAGGTTAATTTATGTTGAGAGACAGGACGAGGAAGAAATAGCAAAGGTTTAATTTTGAGGGGTTTAAAATGAGCAAAATGAGCTGATTATCAGAGCCACTTTTCGATGGAGAGGAAAGAGTGTTGGTGTGAGTGTGGAGATGAGAGATATTGTTGGGGGTGGAGATGAGTGTAGAATCAATGGTATATTGACTACAGGAGGTATGAGAGGTATGCAGGTCATTGGTGAAGATATTGAACAGAAGGGGGCCTAGGATGGAACCCTGGGGGCACCAGATGTGATGGGTAGGAAGGAGCAGCAGGAAGTGAGCCATCTGACTGATTGTTGCCTACTGGAGAGGTAACTAGTGAACCAGCCAAGGGAGAGACCAGGGACCAGTATTTCCTATGATTTCCATGATTACTGTGAAATATTTGTCTTCCTTGTAGGTATCTAACAAAAAGATATAGCATATATCAATATATGTAAAAATGCAATGGCTGGAATTCAGAAACATTCGCCACACAGTGGTAGGCAGTGTTGTACTCTGATTTGCCACATGCAGGCTGTGTGCAAGTCAGAGACATGTCCTTTATGATTGATGGAGACTGAGCTGCAGTGTTGCTCAGAGTATATACCAATAGCTGTAAAAGCAGATTGTAAAGAGCAACATTATTAAAATGAGGTGCAGTGTGCATGTGCAGATGATGGAAAAAAAATGACAAAGCATCTCAGAAATGTATAAAGAGCTTGATGTGATGCACAAATACTAGTGGTAACGGCCATTGCAAAATCTTTTTGTACATGTGAGGGAATAACAGAAATATGGTAGACATTGTCAGAGCATTGGTTAACGTGTATATGCAACAAGCTATTATCATTATGAGCCAAGATGTGCATGTTGTCACCCTCAGGGACCTTGTCATGATCTTCATAACACTGACATTGTAGACTGGTATTGTGTGTGTGTACATGGGATGCCATGCAGGAGGAAGTAGATGTTGGTCAGCCTTATCTGCATGGCTGTGGGAGTTGTGGATTACCCATCTACATCTGGCTTTACATATACTTGTTACAGGAACCTTTCAGCAACTAACAGGATTCATAGGGGGTATCTCAGGCGTCTGTCACAAGAATGCTCCATCAGTTTTGCATTGCCTTGCAGCAGCATGTGGGGGAGCATATGAGATTTCAACATACCATGAAATAGAGAGACAACACCATGTAGGATTTCCATATCCATGTGGTGCTGGGGGATGTAGACTACGCCACAATGAAATAATGGTCTCACTTGGAGATCTGGAAAGAAGGAATGTGAATCGTAAAGTGTATCGTTCCATCAGCAGTGTCAGTGGTGCAACAGGTAGCACACTTGCTTTTGTTGTAGAATGTCGTGTGTTTTATTCCCACACCAGGGAGATCAATTACTGACACTGCAGTGCAGCTGAAAGGGGTGATGTACTCTTGAATGTGCCGGCCTTCAGATGAGACATGAAACAAAGACCCCCATCTACTTGACTTGTTGGTGGCTCAGATGGATGTAAAAGATCCCAGGGCACATTTCTAAAAGATAATAGTGGAAGTTTCATGATGCCTGGACCAAATTTCCCCTAGGATTATAAATACCACATTGGGGATCTCCTGAAAAGAGAGTACTACTCTAGTGGGACTTATCCAGTTAACAAAGGATTAAAAAAATATTTATGAATTTATTTATTATTTATTTTACATTTGTTAACCAGGATTGTCTGACTGAGCAAAAGCCCTGTTTCAGCAGAGGCCCGGGGAGAAAATCTCCAAAACATAGTTACAAAAAAATATATAACCATTACAAACTTAGTTAACATTATAATCATTCATAATAAAACTTGTAGAACAGTTATCACATATATTCAGTTACAATTAACTATAAAAATGTTATGAAGAATACTATAGCAGAAAGAAAGGAGATAGTGTTAGATAAAAAATGATGAAGTAGACTAGTTTAAGTTGTAAATGTTTTGGTATAGAGGAGAAGAAATGATGGTAAGACAGAGGAAGTTAGGTTTGTTATTTAGTGAAGGTATATTCAAGGAGGCTGAGAACAGGTACAAATCCAGTGACTTTTTAAGTACTCTTTAGTGGCTAGTTTGAATAGTTTAGGATGTGAAAGGGATCTAACGTCTTGTGGGAGTTTGTTCCAAGCAATAGAGAAATGGTAGCTGTATGTAATAGCTCCTATTTTGGACTTCGGATTGTAGATTTGTAAAAGGTCTTGGATGGAGCTCCTGAGTAGTCTGGATGCAACATAGTGGGAGATTATAGTGCCTAGTGCTGGACAGTAGGATGGTGAATAAATAATGGAGTGTATAATTTGGAGCTGAGAGAGGAGTAGGAGGTGTGATAGTTTGAGCCAGTTTAGATGTTTGAGAGAGATACAGTGGTGAGATTTGTAGGTTTGTTGTGCAGCTAACCTGGCTATTTTGTAATAGGTTGATTTGAGTTTGCTAAGTAAGGTGGAGTTAAGATTTGTGATTATTTGGGAGCAGTATGTTAGACATGGCAAAATATAAGCATGCATGATTGTAGTTCTAGATTCAGGGGTTAGGAAGTTTTTATTTCTGTAGAGAAGTCCTAGTTTTTGATGGGTTTTCCTGATACAGTTATTTATATGGAGGTGAAATTTTAGCTGATCATCAATGGTTACACCAAAGAGTTTAGTACTAGAGTCAACAATTATGAGAGTGTGATTTAGTGATTTTATTTGAAAAGTAGATTTGATATGAGTAACAGTTTTGGGGAGAAAGAGTAAGATCTTGTTTTTTGGGGATTAAGGATGAGCTGATTATTGGTGAGCCATGTTTCAACAGAGCTGAAAGAAGACTGGGTAGCTGTTAAAAGTTCAGAGGGTGAGTTAGCAATGGTGATAACTGTGGAGTCGGCTGCATATTGGACTAATGAGGACTGTGGACAAGAGGAGTAGAGTGAGTTGGTGAAGATATTGAAAAGTAGTGGTCCAAGGATGGATCCTTGGGGAACAGCCATTTTCACTGGAAGGGGAGATGATAGTGAAGAGTGTCATCTTACTGATTGCTGTCGGTCAGTGAGATAGCTGGAGAACCATGTTATTGTTGTAGTAGAGAAGTTCAGACCAGAGAGTTTATTCAGTAGCAGAGGATGTGAGACAGTGTCAAAGGCTTTTGAAGAGGTCAAGGAATAAACAAGAAATAAGTTTATGATTATCTCTAGCTATAGAAATGGTGTTGAGAAAGGAAAGTAGAGCTGTAGTGGTACTATGTTTGGGTCAGAAACCATGCTGAGTGGGAGTGAGGAGTGTGCCCTGTATAAGATATTGCATTACTTGTGTATGTATACATTTCTCTAAGACTTTAGACAGAGGGGAGAGGATAGCTATTGGTCTGAAGTTTGAGAGTTCTGTGGAATTGCCACCTTTGTGAATAGGTATGGTGTAGAATTGTTTCCAGATAGCAGGTACTTTAGCTTCAGAGATGGAACGGTTGATTAAAACAGATACTGGCAAAGCAATATAGGGAGCAGCTATCTGAAGAAAGTAAAATGGGATACTGTCAACAGAAATAGAGCATGGTTTTAGTTTGGAAAGGAGGATTTTGATGTAAGCAATAGGGACTGCTTTAAGGAAAAAAGAGTTTGCAGAGTTGGCTGTGGGTGGAGGTTCCAAGCAATTTGGAACATTATTACTGGAGTATTTTAGATTAGGATTGAAAAGTTTGGCTATTGACTGAATGAAATAGACATTAAAGGTGTTAGCAGTCTTTTTGGGAGATTTGTCAGGAGATGGATTATGTGAAGTAGGATTACCAGGATGAAGTATTTAGTTTATGGCATTCCAGAATTTTTTCGATCTGATTATAGGGCATCTGGAAGGTTATAGTAGAAATCTTTTTTATCTTTATCAATAAATTAAATTAAAATTAAAACAAACCTGCAAGCTGAATGGTAATGCACAGCATATCATCTACAATGTGTGTGTGTGTGTGTGTGTGTGTGTGTGTGTGTGTGTGTGTGTGTGTGTGTGTGTGTGTGTGTGTGTCTCTGTGTGTGTATAGACTACCTAGGCAGTTACCATAACTACCACATATGTTACATGATCTTTATCAATGGTTTGTGAAGGGTAGCTTCTTCCAGCGGCATCTTATTGGCTGATGACATTAATTCAAAATCTACAGATTGTAACAGAGCATGGATACAACTATTTTTTTCCTATTACGTTGTCGAATTTTTACATATTCGAACACCATGTAGTCGAACCCATATGTTCAAAGTTGTAAAACTTCAAAAATGTTAAAAAAAAAGAAAGAAAAAAAGGCAAAACTTACCTGACTGTTTTAAGTAGTGGGCAAGCCCCTGTGCACCCCACACACCCCCCCACTCTTTAAATATACCAACTCTGAGACCGCACTATAATGCAGTACAGTGTGGAAAGGGGAGATTTCTCTTTACTACACTGTAGTGCAATCTCGGAGTTGGTATATTTAAAGAGCGGGGGGTGCTATGGGTGTAGCCCCCCCCCATGTGGGGGGTGCAGGGGAGCTTGGCCCCCTGCTTAAAACAACCAGGTAAGTATTTTTCTTTTTTTCTTTTAAGTATTCGAAGTTTTACAACTTCGACCATATGGGTTCGACCATATGGTGTTCAAAGTTGTAAAACTTCAATCACGTAATAGGAACCCAACTATTTCCTATCACAAGTCTGGGAGCATGTGTTTAGACTGCTGAAGATATGCTTGTACTGCCTAGATATTTCTGGTGGTGTCCTGCAGTATGACCCCGGCAAATGTGTTAAAATATTTTCAGTGTGTGCAATGTTACACAACATGATAATTAGGAAGCAGTCACAGCATGAAGGTCAGTTACAGGATACAGGATGAACCACTCTCAGTGCACAAGGCAGTAGAGGATGAACTAAATTAGGAGTCAATGTGGGACCAAACACCAGAGGATAAATATACTACACAGAGGTGGTGCAGTATGCCATGACACAGGCAAAGAGGTAACAGCTTGCACATAGCTTCAGCCCATTGTAAAGCATATATACTGTAGTAAAAATAATGCATGCAAACTCAGTACCACAATGTGCTTAGCCATGCGTAGGCAGACCACCTTGTACATCAGACATAGACAACCCAAATAACAAATGATAAAGAGTAGGTGAAGGAGGAAGCAAAAGTATACCAAGTCTTCCAAAAGAAAACAGAGTTTTCTACAAAATGCAAGACTGTGGGTTAACTGCATGCAGTAATCTGTAGTAAGTATGGATGGGCTTACTGAGGAATTCTTTGGGAGGGTCCACTGTATCAGTTGTCTATGAATGTGATTCACTAGGGACTGGAGTGTCTTATGTGTGGGCATTCTGAGACATCTTTAGCAGTTGCTGCAACACTGTAGCTCAATTAACAGACAACAACAGGGCATGCATGGAAGATGAGAGGACATCTAATACATGCCTCTGATCATGGGAGCTGTCTCTACCTGGAATTTCATGGATAGTACCACTGCCCTGGACAGATATATGTCTGATACATGAATGTTATTGTTGTCTTTTAACAGAATTTCCACTGCTGCAACTACCACAATCTGAGAGAACTATATTCTACCCAAATTTACTTCCACAATTGATATCATTGTGGAAGTTCTGACACTGTGTGACCATGAACTTGGCCATCCATAGCCATGATGGTTATTGTGCCAGCATGCAGCCGAGTCTGTCAGAAATGTCTCATGTATGAGATATGCAATTCCAGAGGACATTCTGCACACCCGGCTGCACCCTTATCATCTGAGTAAAGTGTGAGGAGATACTATTTTATACCGCAACAATGACCCTACACATACATTGGATCCTATCAGCAAAGATTGTTCTTAGGGAGGGTGATAGCAATGCAGACTCATGCATTAGCATATACATCTATTTTGCATCCCCTGCTCTACAGGGTATGTGGCAGACATTGAGGGCATGGTCACAGGGGGTGTGACACACTGGCAGACTGCATGTGTTTTTACTACCTTGCTCTACCTGTGTGGCATTTGTCTCTTGGATGTCTACTGGCACAAAGATTGTTTGCATAGTCTAGGTAGGGAATTTTGTGTACACACTCCCTCTGTCCAACACATACAGTCTGTTCCCTTTTTACCTTCAACATCTTCATAATCAACATCATCATCATCATCACAGTTAGGCGTTTCTCTAACATCAGGTGGTGAAATTTCCACAATGGTGGAGCCAGATAGAGAATCACTTGTGAAGACATTAAAGATGGGCACCCAGTATAAATATAACCCATCAACTCCACTTTTGTCCTATTGCAGAGCTACTACTACAATGAATACTGGCAGTAATGGGTAATATACCTTAACTTGTACAAGTGCCCTTTGAAGTTGTATCACTGTTGTACGCACTGTATAGTACATGAAGCACACAACATTGGTGAGATGTTCAGTTATAAAGGGAGCAATCAATATTAATCATGACTGAATAAAGGAAAACATACACACCTTGTGCATCTGATGGATACTCTTGGAGCATGCTACTGTTCCGATGTCCCAAAGCCCATCATGGGACTGTGATGAGTCTGTCCCCCTCTCAATAATGTCTACAACAAGATCCTATCAAACATGTTCTTAGATTCATGGGGGTCATACGATCATGGGTAAATACTAGGATAATGACCCTAAAGAGCCTTTTTAAGCCTAGCCATATTTCCCAAATGTATTTGACAGATTTGGATACCACTCATTTTATTGAGGGTGCAGCTTGGGTATGAGTGTGTGAGCATTTACAAGCTTCATCTTTCTAATAAAGACATAGATGTCAGACCGGAGGTAAATTTACGCTTCCCCATCCACTGATCCCAGCTGGACATGAATAATTGCTGGGAGCAACTCTGCTTCACAGGGATGGGGAGCCTGTTCAAATAAAGATTATCTGAGACACATGCCTGTCCCTCCAACATGTTTTATTTATGTTGTAGACAAGCTTTATGTTGCTAAATAAGATGTTTCTAATGCTATTTGTTTTGCAGATGTGTAGCAAGTCCATAAGAACTTGATCAGAGGATGCTTTGAAAGCCAGGCATAGATGATCTCTCAGCAGTCAGTAGAAGACTGAGTACAAGGATAAGTCTTTAAGGCAGTTCATGTGGGACATGCTGTCTACACCATGTATGACATCTTTAGAACTAGATACCATACCTTTGCTTATATGTTTCCCAACATATAATGATTTCCTTACTGCAGTAGACACATGGTTAAAGGCCAAGTCACTGTCTACATGCATTCCCAAGTCTCTGACCACAAGGTCAACTCTTAGGGGCAAATTATCATTACAGTAATTTATAGGGGTGGTTTGCTTTCTAGAATATACGATTATTCATTTTTTGGCATTGAGTTGTAGACCTGAACTCTGGTGCCAGTTATTAGTCTGTGTTAGGTTTTCTTAGAGTATGTTTATGTCTTTGGGGAATTCTATGACGGCATCTAGTTTGCAATTGGTCAGCCAGAAGCCCCTGATATTGGCATTGACATCCAAGAAGTAGATGCCAAAAAGACAAAGCCCCAGCACCCAGTTCAGAAAGACTCTGCCAGTGACTGGCCTTTTTCTGAAGGTAGCCTCTCCTATCCTGACATCTTATATACTATCTGTGAGTCATCTGGCTATCCAGAAGATGTTTATACCTAATTTTGTGAGCCTGTCTCCAATGCTGAATTGGACTTTGGGTCAAATTCTTTGGACATGTGGAGGTAGGTGGTATATACCATTTTCCCTCATCCAATGAGTTGCTGACCTTCACAAAAAAGTCCACAGTTTGACTAGGCAAGACCTGTGCTTGAAACTAAACTGGGTTAGAACCAATGTCTGAAGGTTTCCTGTGTTGTATGTCCTTGATTAGTCTTTCCATGGTCATATATATGACAGTAGTCACTAGACACTAGAAATATGGGTCAGTAGTTTCCCAGATCCATGAATAGCCCTACTTGTGCAGAGGGAAGATAGTTGCAGTCCTCCATTCGCTTCACACAAAGCCTATTTGGAGACTGTGATTGAATAGTGCTACTAGTGGCCCAGTAGGTCATGTTTTATGTGATTAAGGAGGTATCCTGGGATAATGACAGGTCCTACTGATGCAGTGATTTGGCCTTGAAGACTGTATTGAGGACCTGCTTCCTTGTGATAGTTGCAGGAGATAGTTAGGGCTATTTCTTGAGAGGTAAAACTGTGAACAAACCTAATGGAAAGGAAGACCAACAGCTTGTAGCAGGAAAGAGTAGTAATCCCAAAGACAACATTTTCACTTTAACGTAAAATCAATTTAATAAACAATCTTTCACGTTTTCGTCACTTTAGATAAAGTAACTTCTTCAGACACACAGACAAACAACTTCTTCTGTAAGGACGTTGTACTGTTCATCATACTTCAATTCATTAATTTTTTTGTCTTTACATATTACTTCTTCTGTTGTTACATATTTTTAAGTATAATGTCTATCACTTTAGCACATGCATATGTGGCAGAATTCCTGCCATCAACTATAGGTCAATGTCGAGGGTCAAATAAACATTTATGGATTTTGGGGACCCCAAACATTGTGGGTACCACTGGTGTTAAAACTATCATGTAGTTGTACATGTCTATATCTATCCTTCCCTCCATGAATAAATCATTAATGTAGATTTTGATATGTTTGACATGTTCATTACCTGTGTTGTATTCATTAAGGGATGCTTTCTGATATGAATTAGAAGCTAACATTGATTCTAATTTAGTTTCATAGTCATCCAAATCCATAAATACAAGGCCTCCACCTTTGACGGGCTTCATGATGTGTACCTTAGCTGTTCTTATCAAGTTGAACCATGCTTGCTCATCTTTAGTTAAATTATACTCATAACCCCTGAATCTATTTTCCTTTTGGTATGTTCTAAAGTGATAGACAAGATGTAAAGGACTTATATACGTCAATACCACAAACATTGGGCATAGAGTGGGTTAGTCAATTACTAAGGAAGAAAGAGGCTCCCCAGAATGACATCAGTCTTGTGGAAGAACTTCTAGACATAGTTCTTACCCACAATTACATTTATTTTAAAGGAAACTATTACCTGCAAAAAAGCAGACTAGCCATGGGGTTCCCCTGTGGCTCTAGCTTTGCAAATTTGGTTATGAGTTACTGGGAACATCAATTTGTACTCAATAAGGAAGGAATAGCCTCAAAAATTATTTATTTTACATGCTATTTGGATGACATCTTTTTACTAATAAAAGGGAAACATGAAGAGGCAAAAAATCTCATTGATTATTTTAATGAGACTACAGACTTCTTAATGTTTACATATAATTTTGACCCAAATGAAATAGCATTCTTACATGTACAACTTACCAAAAATTATGTTGAAAAGAGATACCAAGAAAAAATTTATAGGAAACCATCTTATTCAAACACATTATTGCACTATACAAGTGCACACCCTTACCACCAAAAAAGATTGGTGGTAAAGGGCCAATTAGTAAGGGCTGCCAGAATGGTGTCTACAGATGAGGACTTCCATAGTGAGTGCCAGTTCTTGAAGAAATTATTCACAAAAATATCATACCCGAGTACTTTTAATAGAAGAAGTTGTGGAGAAAAGAATTAATGGTGTGTACATACTCATTCTGAGTATACAACACCCTACTGGGTTGAATGACTATTCTATGACTAATAGATTGAAATGTAAAATCTGATCCAGGATACAATCATTGGGGCAGGTACGAACCAAACTGATTTCACAATGAGCTATATTACAACTTTTTAGCCTTGATTATCGTAACATAAAAAACATACTGATAAAAAATTGGAATATTCTGTTAGAGCGCAAACTAATAGTGGACAAAATGGGTACAGAACCAAGATTCATTACTAGGAAGGGTAGAACAATCAAGAATATATTTGAAGGTGAGTGTAGGATCCAATCATATGCAGTAGGGATGAAACAATGCGGTAGTTGCCCCTATTGCAAATACATTCATGTAAGGTGCATCACTGCACATAAACAACACACATTTGAGTAACAGAAGAAAAGTTAATTGCAACTCCAAAATGAACGTATATGTGGCTAAATGTCAAAATTGTGATTCATTCTACATCGGTAAAACTGAGCATAGAATGAGAGACCGCATATACGAACATATATATTATATTAATAAACACAAACTGGACAATGCTTTAGCAAAGTATACAGAACAATATCCAGAGCATGCATTTAAATTCTGGATACTTGATCAAGTGGACAGTAATCCAAGAGGGGGTCCATTCACCTTATTATTAGAAAAGTTGGAATTGCTCTGGCAAATTCATCTCAATGCTTATAACTTTCCAGGATTGAACAACATGTGTTCTGTCACATGCTATTTAAAATTAAAAAGCTTAATAAAATGAAATACTGTTGTAACAACATTATAGAAATTATGTTTTACTTATTAATTTTTTACTTGAAAATGTTTATAATGTAAGGATAGATAAATGAGGAGACTACATTTTTACACAATTTTCGCATATGATTTTTACCATATTGCTGCTGCGATAAATGTATTCATTTGCTCATTAAATAAGGCAGTTTTAAAGAACAGGAAAATGCATATTATGTTCACAATGCTATTTTAACTACTGTTCCTTTAAATTTTAAGATGGAGAGACCAGCTGATTTTAATCATTGTTAAACATGACTATTTAAACTTGATTTTTTTGTAAATGTTAGTATCTGATGAAATTCAAAGAAGTATTTGGACGAAAAGTACTTCATTAAACTGTGTGGATTCAGTCTTCGCTGAAGTTGCCAATTGTTTTTGTTTTAATGAAACGTGCATGTTCATAGCTAGTGGGGTTTGGCTTTATTGGCCTGAATTTGTCCATAACAGATTTAAAAAGGAAAAACGTCATGGACGTTCAGAACTGCCAAATAGTTGAAATACCTGATGTCCTTAAGGGTTCATTTGCATATATTCCATGTTACCTCTATTACAAGAGGTTTTAAGGAATCAGACAGTAGAAAATCTAGCTTGGCTGGATTTTTCTTTTATGTTGTTAAACAAAACAGTCAATCCTTCCTTTACTGGCAGTCCTATTATCATCATCTTCTTTAACCCCTTTTCCCATTTTCTGCATGTGCTTTTTGAGTATTCTCAACTGTCTTCATCTTTCTCGATTCAATGCCTCTGTCCTAACTTCTTTGATTGTGATGCCTGAACTTCACAGGTCTTTTCTCAAGCAACCATTCATTTCTTTGCTGGACATGCTTGTTTCCTCTTTCCTTCTTCCTGTCTGTCCCAAATCATTTCATCAGCTTGCCTTCTGCTTTCCTTCTCATTTGCTCAAAACACTGTAATCTGATCTCTTTGACCTTCTCTGCAATTGGAGCTACTTTTGTTTCTGCTTTGATGTCCTTATTTCTTTACTGATGCCACAATTGTATCATACCACCCATCACCGGCAGCTGTGCAGGAGCAAATGGAGCATTGGAGTCTTGTCTATCCCAGGGATGTCTGGCTCTCACACTTGAAAGAATAAATGGGCCAAACTGATGAAGCCAGAGGAGTCATCAGGCAGGTTTAGAAGAGGATTAAAAATATTCTTACTGTTATCCTTCCCCATGACCCTCCATTAGTCACTCTCTCCATGCTGCCTTTATACCACACCCATTTCATCATCATTTACATTGTCCTTCATCACTTAAATCACCATTGTCTCCATCAACCCAATTTGCTCTCCCTCTGACAGATGTCCAGGATTCCAGCTTCAGCCCTTCTGCCTGTCCTCCTCCTATTACCAACACATCAGGAACATGGCCAGTGATGTGACTAGGGGGATAAAGCCCTAAGTATGGATCAGGAAACTTATGCTCTATTAATTGCTAGGCATCGGAGGCACCAACAGGTAAAGGATGGAGGAGCCCACCCAGTGGTAAGGCCTGTACTTAGATGTACTGTGAGACTGTGAGTTATATCCCTGTTAGAGACAGGGGCTGTACAGGGGCTGTACAGGGGCTGTTGTCCAAAAGGGGGAAAAGGTGAGAGGCATTGTGTCATGGAGGCTGTGGGATAATATAGCATGTCTTCAATGCATGCCCTTGCCCTGGGATTTAACAGGCGTTTATGGGGAGAATGATCAATGAAACATTCCTAGCAGCAGTATGATACAGACTCAGGATATTTTATTCTCCTTATCAGCTCCTAACCCTTATTGGTGTTATTCTGCAGAAACCAGAAAGGGTAAGTATACCCAGGCATCAAGGAGGGGTACTGGAGTTCACTGTTGGATCAGCTGTGGAGACAAAATTATATATACACAAAAAAGTATGGCATGATCCTAAAGCTCACTTTCTGTTAGCTGCACTTTTTATCTCCCTGCAGTCTCCATGACCACTAATACCCTACTAATATGTTTTTCTTTCATTCATAGAAGAAGTAAACTCTGTCTACTCATGTTTTCATCCTTATAGACATCTACCAATCCAATCTTCTTCATCCCTTGCCTCATTACCCTTTTCTATGCTTATGAAACTGTAGAGATCAAGCAATCCCTCCTTGTTCAGCTCCAGCGCCATACTGAAATACCCACTCAACACTACCCTAATTGTCTCTGTCTATTGCAAACACTGTTTCAATGCATTCTTTCTGTCTCCATTGGGCCATAGAATGATATAAGAACATTCTTCTTTCCCATTTCCATCCCCATATGGTCCATCTACTATCCTCTTCATCTATTTTCTATGACCCATCTCTTATTTCTTTTTACTAGAATCTCAGCTTTTTCTTCCTTCCTGTTCTCACATCTCACCCCTAACCAACTAAAATCCTTCATTTCCAGATTACCAAACTCTCTTCTCCTTAATTTCATCACTTAAAACAACATTATGTCAAGCACTTTTTTGTATTGTAATCTACACTTTTCACATTTTGTTTAGATGCCCTTCTCCCCACAAGTCTTATGTCCCAGCCGTTAATCTCCTGTTGCTTCTCCACATTCCATTTAACTCTGTAGCGCTAGGTCCCGCTATCTATGTTCTCCTGAAAGAGGCAGACACTGACCAACATTGACCATGCCTACAACAACAGACAATTCATATTCCTCTCCAGCCTGTCACCCCCTTTTTTGCTAATAACTTACACTTCTTTCTATCTTCTTGTCATGTTTTGATCTACTGATGAAAAACACCAAACAGGAATGGCAGAGCTGAGTAAATGTTGAAGATTTATTCAATAAATCTTTATCATTTACTCAACTCTGCCGTTCCTGTTTGGTGTTTTTCATCAGTCATTTGTGTGGCCGTTAGTGTTTTCATATGTTTTTATCTACCATTACTCTAATTCCTCTTTTCACTAACCTCTAACCTACCACATTACCATATGACTCCATTACTAATTACCATTAACAAGTTGATCTATGCCTGCAATTATAATTTGCACATTCAATATATATTTGAATAATCTTCTGCTGTAATTCACTTGCTATCACTACATCTATCAGCTTTGTTAAACTGCCATCTCCATTAGCAAGAAGCCCCCCCATCACAGACAGAAACACACACACACACACACACACACACACACACACACACACACACACACACACACACACACACACACACACACACACACAAAATCTGGACTCACACACACACAATCTGGACTCACACACAGTAAAAATAAGCAAGCTCAAGTATGCATTGTCTATATCCCCATATAACCTTACACAGCCCTTCCAAAATATCAGAATCTAAAGTAATAATAATGATTAACCTCTCCTTACCAAAATTGTAAATGCATACAGCCAAATATCATTGTAAGTAAGTGCATAATTGGTTGACTATGAATTATCAGGATAGCCTCTTTGCAGAGATGAAAACTCAAATGACAACATTTTACAAATGTAAATGCATCCTTTTTTTCATTACAAGTTTTTCTAAGACTCCCCCCCATCTAGTGCAAAGCTTGCAGTCAATGTTCTCTAGTTCAATGTCTAGTCAATCTACACCATATCCATCATGCATTTATTATATATAATTTGTCTGTATTATCAAACAACAGACCACCTTCTGCCACTATATGCTTAACTGCCAGTGTACTTATTCTTTCTTTCATCTCTTTCCACTTTTTCCAGAAGCATCCCTGCTTCTTGATCTTTGCTCCCATTGTTTTGTGTACTACTGTGCCAAAACACTTCCAATGGAATACAACAGGAACACACATCTAAGAGAATAGTGTCAACTTCATGTAACCAGACTCCCTTTCCTTAAAATCATAGACCTTCAGACAGTAAAATGGCAATGCCTCTGTCCCCAACAGCTGGAGGTCCTCTGGAGTCCATCTTTCGTCTGTGACTATGTACCTATGAGATCTTCCTTCCTCCATTTCCTTGCTCTCCTTTGATGCTTTCTGCAGGTCTCCTATCATCCTCATCCCAAATACTAAAACATGCAAATCACTCCACATTCCCAGAGATGAACTACATCTTTCTGCGGAGACCTATATCTAACTGTCTACAAGGCTCCACTACTCTCTCCACAGCAGGCCATCTTTTGTACTGCTAATCATTTTTAATGGCTTTGAATTGTCTGGGTTTCCAGTGTCCTTTTTTAACTTCTATACACTCAGATTATCTAGCCCTCATGGCAGAATCACTGCTTCTTTGTCTATTACAATTGTTCATTGACCATCCACTGCTCTCCCACAATCTACAATACTATCTGACTTTTTACTACATTTTATTTACATGTACTGCTTCTATCAACTTTTTGGCCCAACCTACATTCTGATCCAGGTTATTTAAATATTAGTGGATGTATTATGTGGACAGCCACTCCCACCCATCATAAATTCCACAGTAGCTATCTGAACTCATTTACTATGCACATAAAAGGAATGAAATCTTCCAAAAGCCTTAGCTGGCATCTTTCCATTATTAAACACACCATGTATGATCAGCCACTGTTTAAATCTGCAGTTGTGCATTTTTTACTGAAAAAAGGCAATAGATTTTTATCCAGTGCACAGCTCATCCAACCCTTTAGTTTTGATTCACCTACCAACCCTGATAAACAGCCTTAGCTGTATATTAACTTAATTTACACAAATCTCCCAATACAGCATGCATACTTACATACACAAAGCTCTCAATAAGCAAATAAATATTATTGAGTTGTTACTTACACAGTAGGCTATTCACTGATTTCAATATCAAAAAGTGACTCCAGTGACAGTGAATTTATATTACAAATGCATGAAGAAAAAGTGGCATTGTTTGTTTTACACAAAATTTGTAGTATTGTTGCTAACTAAAGAAGTATATTTTTGCAAAGCCGCTGTGGTACAGCGGTAGCGTTGCCTCACAGCAAGAGGTTCTCCTGTTTGATTCTCGGCTAGAGTGCCTGCTGTGTGGAGTCTGCATGTCCACCCCATGGTCGAGTGGCCTCCTAAAGACATGCGTGAATGGGTGTGCCTTCGCTGAAGGTTGGGCGTCAGGCTGGCAACTCGGCACCATAAAAATCTACTGCCAATCATTAGCGGGCCGGAGTTCCGCTGTGGCGACCCCTAACCAGGAAAAGCCAAAAAGACAAACAACAACAACAACATATATAATCTACCAGTGTGTGGATTGTTTGTTTGTTCAAGAGCTTTCCTGTAAAGTCTGACAAACCTAGTAGCACATGGCTGCTGTCTGATATTGCACACAAAATGCAATGTATTCACAGAATATGTTCACACTATTTCAAAATAACTCTATTATTCTATAAAAGTATGCATATCGAGTGGGATGTATGAGTGGCAAATTGCATGTCCTAATGATGTGCATACAATGGCAACATATGTTCACCTGCAGGTCACACTATTTTTCAATATTAATTAAGACATTAACATATACCGAGTATTTATAACTGCTTTACCAAACATTTATATATATGGATACCTTTAAATTACTCCCTCATATTTTAATATGAATTCTTAGCTAACACAAACTGCTTACACATGCCATCCCCAACACAACAATGTCACTCCCCATTTCTGCATAGGTGATGTAAATATGGAAAATATTTGTTTTTGTTAAAACATCTTTATATAACATGATATTAAAAAGTGCAATAGGTACATACATGCTTTGTTCATGTACTATACATTTTAACAATTTTCATTCACAAACTCACAAATGCTTTACATAAATTACTCAATTCCTGCCTTCCCTTAAATTGTATTCCTTGTCATAAACATTATTTTGTATGTATTGTTCCTCAAAATTCATATGTAATTTGTTCTTTCTCTTATCTTAAAATCCTACTTGTAGTTCTTGTATCTCTTTAGAATATTCAGTATTGTAATTGTTTAGATTTTACTTTCCATTCCTAGTAATTATTATTTTTCAGTCAATAGCATTAATCTTACTGAGGGCTATCAATGTCTGGAAAATTCAGATCCTATATCCTGTTCAGAAGAATCATTTGAATTGTTTTGGTAGTTACAAACACAACCATTTGTCCCTTTCCCCAACATTTCTGACAAAGTATTTAGAAGGGAATTTTTAAAAGCTGCCAACTCATTGCATTCCCCAAAAAGACATTCCCAGTTATCATTCTCTTTTCCATCACGCCTCCACCATTAGTATCTGCTTAAGAAACATCTCTGAAATCTTCTTAGGGTATAAAATACATATGCAAACACTTCCTGCCAAAAGTTTGAAACTTTTTGGACATGTTTTCATACTTGGCTGGTGTTGGAAGCTGTATAGATATCCTCCCATTGTCCCTCTGTATTAGTCTTTTCTAATTTCATCTGATTGATTCCTGTAGTTGCTACGACAACAGTTCTTTCATTGCACAATCCTCGTCATCTGATTGATTCCTGTAGTTGCTACGACAATGGTTCTTTCATTGAACAGTCCTCTTCATCTGATTGATTCCTGTAGTTGCTACGACAATGGTTCTCTCATTGAACAATCCTCGTCATCTGATTGATTCCTGTAGTTGCTACGACAATGGTTCTTTCATTGAACAATCCTCTTCATCTGATTGATTCCTGTAGTTACTAGAACAATGGTTCTTTCATTGAACAATCCTCTTCATCTGATTGATTCTCGTAGTTACTACAACAATAGTTCTTTCATTGAACAATCCTCTTCATCTGATTGATTCCTGTAGTTGCTACAACATAGGTTCTTTCATTGAACAGTCCTCTTCATCTGATTGACTCCTGTAGTTGCTACGACAATGGTTCTTTCATTGAACAATCCTCTTCATCTGATTGATTCCTGTAGTTACTACAACAATGGTTCTTTCATTGAACAATCCTCTTCATCTGATTGATTCCTGTAGTTACTACAACAATGGTTCTTTCATTGAACAATCCTCTTCATCTGATTGATTCCTGTAGTTACTACAACAATGGTTCTTTCATTGAACAATCCTCTTCATCTGATTGATTCCTGTAGTTGCTACGACAATGGTTCTTTCATTGAACAATCTTCTTCATCTGATTGATTCCTGTAGTTACTACAACAATGGTTCTTTCATTGAACAATCCTCTTCATCTGATTGATTCCTGTAGTTACTACAACAATGGTTCTTTCATTGGACAATCCTCTTCATCTGATTGATTTCTGTAGTTACTACAACAATGGTTCTTTCATTGAACAGTCCTCATTTTCCTCCTTTTTGCCTATACTCTGTTATCAATCCCTGTTAGGGAATGTAGTCTCTAACCTGCAGACAAACTTCTGCTTAGCCTCATTCCATTTTACTGTATTCACCCATATAGTTATTTTCTCCCAAAGCCTTGGTTTCTTTGGTAATTTTCACATACCCTTAACTTTCAGTCATCCCTTTTAGAAATAATCTGCTTTCTTCATTCCTATGTTGGCTTAATTCTTGGAATACTGTTTGTTATTTTATGAATATAATAGTTCTCATAATATTTTGCAAACATTCCTTTAAAAGGCCAGCTTTGTACATTCTCTGCTGACTGTTTTACTGTGCATGACTACCAAATAATGCCAGCTTGTAGCTGGCACCTTGCTTCCTAATGTAAGACTTACCCTTAATGCGATATTAATCTCAATAATAGAATATTGTTAAAACTAATACAGTGTCTTACTCAAGAGTGTGCAGTGTCATTTTTTCTAATATCAAACACTTGCATAAGCCCCCTGTCCTGATGCTATCACACTCATTTTTTTATTGTTTTGCTAATGTAAGTATGTAAAACAGATCACACTTTTTCATGACCTTTTGCAAACTGTCTTCAGTAACTCAAGCCCTTTACATCCCACAGTGATACCCACCATATCACATCACCTTGCTTTTTGATGCATGACATACCATTCACAATATAATTATACTTTATATTCAATATTGCCAATAACTTGTACCCCAATCAAACAATATATTACTGGACATGTTTGACTTACCCAACATTTATACTTCCACATTTTATCTAACGTCCATTGCTTGAGTAGCCCTCTTTCAGTATGACACAATTACCCTATATTTTTGCATTACTATTTTAAATAGGAAAAATACTTTAGATTATCATAACTTTCTGCAAACACTTTTTAATAATGCAAAACCTATGCATCCCACTTCAAAGACTTCATTGCACATGCTTGCCACGTTCTGTCCTGATATTAGTAACCGGCACCTGACACAAACTATTGTATTGCTAGATTTGTTTCTCTTACCTAACAACTACTGCTGCAATTTTATAACACTTGCCGCTAGTATGCATTCCCTTACCATGACAGTATCACAGTTCATTTTTCCATTATTAATGTAAAGGTGGAGGAGTTCATATTTTGCCTAACTCCTTGAAAAAAAAGACTTCAGTAACTAAAGTCATGTACATCCCGCAATGGACATGTCTACCAAATGATCTAAATCACTGTTAACTATTTAAGAGATATTGATCTCAATATCAGAAAACAATTAATGTGAATGTTTTGTACCATAAACAGCTTCATTTAAGTTATATCTCTTAATGTGATGTATGCTAGTTAACATTTTTCAGTTTTCATATAACTCCATCAGCTTGCATAGGCCCCAATCCCAACATAGTCATAGCCCCTGTCTGTGTTATTTATCATAGTTTCATAATACATTCAAGCAACTTTCAGTTACTCAAGAACTATATATCTCAGTGACCTTTTCAATGTG
This sequence comes from Protopterus annectens, assembly GCF_019279795.1. Taxonomy (NCBI): domain Eukaryota; kingdom Metazoa; phylum Chordata; order Ceratodontiformes; family Protopteridae; genus Protopterus; species Protopterus annectens. The sequence continues at coordinate 1,232,807,460 of NC_056744.1, forward strand.
CATGTATATCAAAGCATATCAGCTTGAAGATTGTACCTAATGCTAAGATTATCCATATTGACATATTAATATTAATATGCAAATATACAAATATTGCATTTCCAGTGCATCATCCCCTATTTCAACTCTGTTTGGGTAGTAATCAGGGACATTATACCTCTATGTCCACAGTTGAGACAAACTGTATTAAAAGCGACTTGATTCTGAATTCAATTTCATTTCAGTTTCCTGTTGTCAGAGGCACAGTGTTACACTCTCCACCAGTCATCCGTTTACTGCGATGAGTTCTTGTTGACTTTCATCTTCAGGCTGTTTTCCACACAGATTCAACCTCGTTCCAAGATAGCCTTATTTTTTCATTAGCCATTTACGTCTTGTTGCATTGAATATCTTTCCAAAGTCTAAGTAGGAGAACAATACACCATAGCTAATACACTTGGAACTGAGCTGACTAGGAGAAATGATATACTAGCTACTATAAATATTTGATTATCTTTAGAATAAAATTGAGTTCTAAGAGGAATTCAGGCTAGCTTTTCTGTGCTCTTGAGTTAACTAGTAAAGCACATGAATTATTAAGTATTGATTTTGTGGAGTTCCTTCCTAATAGCTTTTGTTACATTGTGCATCACTTTGCTCTTGTGCTGACAATCTTTTGCTGCATATCTAGAATCTAGGCTTGTTACATGTCAATGAATCACATACGTCAGTGTACAGGTGGGGCAGAGGATGGCAAACTTCAGGATGAGTTATTTCGAGTAAGCTAAGAACAAATTAAATGATAATCTTACTCATTCAATATGCACTGAGGTTGTACAAATTTAGTATATCAGAAGCTAAACACTATCATAAAAACTGGTTAACAGCTTCTGGGCAGTGTAGTGTGTTTAACAGACTCGTATTGTGTTTATTTACAATATATTTGCAATCCTGGTAAATCCACAGGCACACACCTCATACTCTACAGGTAAATCCACAGTTTTTGGTACTCCAAAGATAAAAGCATGGCTTCATTAGAACAAGATGAATAAACGCCTGGTACTGTACAGGTAAATCCACAGCTTCTGGTACTCTGAAGGTAAAGGCAAGACTACTTCTGATGTAACAAAACCAACTCAAGGGAATATAAAGGTGTCACTGCTCAGTGCCAGGAGCCTAAACAAGAAACCTCATTCCCTTCTGCTGCCCCTTTGGAAAATCCATGGCTTCACTGGATCCTGGTAAATTGACAGGTAAACTCCTGATTCACTATCGGTAAATTTATAGCTTCTGGTACTAAACATAGCTTCATTAGGCTCTGATAAATCCACTGGTGACTATTTTGTACTCTACAGGAAAATGCAAAGCTTTTGTCACTCCACAAGTAAATCCATATCTTTATTATATCCCGTTAAATCCACAGGTGAACTCTTCATGCTACATAGGTAAATCCACAACTTCTTGTAGTCTACAGGTAAATCCTTGACTTTGTTAGACCAAGGCAACTCCAGATATAAAGTCTTAGTACTCTACAAGTAAATCTGCAACTTCTGGTGGTTTACAGGTAAAATCATAGCTCTGTCTGATCATGGCTTCACAAATTGTCTCTACTCTTGGTTGAGAGGCCAAACTTTCTCTCTCAATCTCTCTCTTCCTCTAGCTGTTGTCCTCCCTTTTTACAAGAGGGACAGACTGAATTCTGCCCATTTGAAGCATGTGTGCAGTGTCCTTTTCCCAGAATACCCCAATGAAACAGCTCACCATACTCACAGCGGTCACTAGGGGCAATTAAACTACAGCAGATTAATATCAAAAATCATATTTCTTCCCCATTGTTTATTACTAAGGCAATATGCAATTATACAAATAACTGTTCTTAATAAATGTATCCATCTGTGCCTGCTCTTAAATTTCTTGTACTTCTGTGTGTCATCATAATGCACTAAATCTGTCATCAATTACTCCACTGGCAATGTGATGTCATCTCAGATGAAGATGGCTTAAAGTAGATTCAGTATCACAAGAGAAGTATAGACAATATGTACAAGCTTGAGTTTTACCAGATCATTAAAACTCTGATAAAATTTATATAATACATAAGATAAGACATATTTTTTACATTAAGAAGATTAAGATTGCAATTCAATTCCAATGGCAGTATGAAGGTAGCCTGGTCTAAGATGGGAAAAGCCCAAGGAGGTTTAATGTTAGTTTGTTTCATTGGCCAGAGGACATTTAGTTGGTTTAGTCACTTTTCTTTGACTCTATAAATTCTGTGGCTCATCGTGCTGTTGGGATTAGCAGTGCTCTGTGTAGACACAGGCACTTAGAATCTAAATGTTGTATGTTGTTGTATCTTTCGGCTTTTCCCGGTTAGGGGTCACCACAGCTGAACTCCAATCCACTAATGATTGGCAGTAGATTTTTATGTACCAAGTTGCCAGTCCTGACGTACAACCTTCAACGAAGGTACGCCCATTCACGCATGTCTCCACACAGAAGATGCTTTAGCTGAGAATCGAACAGGACAATGTCTTACGGTGAGGCAACAACACTACTGCAGCACCACCACTGCAGTACTTAGAATCTAAATATTCCCTATAAAACTTGACCCACTACTCCGATGGGCAAAGAGTGATTTGCATGCAACAAAGAGTGATTTGCATGCATGCTGGGGAGCACTGCCACATGCATTCAGTCATTCACAGCCTAGTTGTAGTCTGCCCTTACAATGCCCAAGTTATCCTGCTGCATTACCTGTTTGTAGTTCACTTAAAAAAGACTTGAAACCATGGAAAGGCACTTTCTCAATTTCTCTGCCACCTGCTAGATAAATATGGGTATCCTAACACAATGTAAGAATTGTCTTACATTCACTAACAAACAGCTATTCCTTAGAGAAATAGATACAGTATGTGAAGGATGTAATTACACAGTGTCACTGGAGGCAAGATTCTCACACAAAAGCACTCAAAATATGAATAAGATTGTCATCAATATAAGCATTACACCTACAATACATAGTAATGAACCATCAATAGACCATCATTTGCTGAAGCACTTAAAAGCAACCATTTTAAACCCTTATAGATTCATAGATTAGTACTAAGCTAACGGCTCTTGCAGGCCATTTTAAGCTTAGCCAATTATACCTTATGATGCTCAAACCCTGCACCTTGTGTTTGTAAGGCAAACACCTTAACCATTAGGCCACCCTTTTGAATTAGAATACTCTTCAGTTATAAATGCACACCTCCAAAACAGCACCCAACACAACACGTACAGTCACACATTCTGGAGTCTCTACTACAAAGCCAATAAGGCAAGCCAACACACTGCCTAATATTTTTATCATAGGAGACTGCATTGTGAGACATACATATCTCCTGCTCACCAGGCTGAGTAAGGAGAAAATCACAGTCACTTGTCTATCAGGGCCAGGATCTACCAAATCACCCATGCAATCAAGTCATTACTCCAAAAGTATTAATATGACTCAGTCATAATCCATGTAGATGTAAAGGTCATGAGACACACTTTCCTGGACTATATAAAGAGAGATATAATGGAGCTCTTGGACTGTGTGTTTCAGGCTGTTATCTGCTTCTTACTGAGCAGAATTCTACCTTCACCAAGGATGATGCCACAATATGAACAAACAAAGATTTACTTCATTAATTGGCTTAGCTTCTGGTGTTATTCCAAAGGGGTGCAATATTTGGCAGCATGGGAGGATATGTTCAACAGACCAGGTAGCATTGTCAAAGATAGTCTCTACCTGTCCCCTCTAGACTTTGGAGAATTGGCTAAGACATTGTCCTCACCCAAAAAGTGCTTTTTTATGAAATATCAAACTGACAAACCTTCTGATGTAACAAAAGCAACTCAAGGGCATCTAAAGGTGTCACTGCCCAGTGTCAGGAGCCTAAACAAGAAACCTCATTCCCTTCCAGCTCTCATCACTCTGAAGAATGTGAACATCTATGCAGTTACTGATATATGGTTAAAGCCATATAGACCACCCCGGCAGTGCAGGGCGACAATGCCTTCTATACATTCATACCAGCTACTGCACAGGAAGATGTCGAAGATGGAGGTGTCTCAATCTATATCAACAGCAAACAGACTTCAAGACTAGTCAAACATGATGATGTGCTTAAGCTTCTCCATGTCCAAATCTCTATAGGAAAATTATCATATCATATTTTCAAGATGTAGGTAACCCCCTTGACCCAAGAGACTCATAACATGCGCTTGGATTTACTGGACATCCTCACCATTTAACCTAATGCTATAATTATCAGAAACTTCAACTACTCCACTTTGAAGTGGGATACTTACATGACCCAGAGATTTCTTGTCTTTGTCAACAGAAATACCTTGGGCCAGACAGTCTATACACCCACTAGCTGTGCAAACATATATGACCTGATACTCACAAACATCAGAGAATACTGTATGCCCCCCCCCCCCACATTTAAATATCCTTTTTGGTAAGGACACACCACAAAGCTCTTTCCTTTTATTTATTTTATTTATTTTACATTTGTTGATGGGGCTAATCCAACTGAATATATGTCCATTTTCAGCAGAGGACTGGGGAGAAAAGCTCCGTATAAAAAAAAAAAAAACATTAATTGCAGTGGTACAATTAAACAAACTAGTGAAAAACATTTAGTTACATACATAGTATCAGGAATTGAAATACAATACCAAAGGGAAACATATAGAAAGGTCGTTTATAATAGGTGAGGTTTTCCTCAAGGATAAAAGATCTTTAGATGCTTATAAAAGTGTTAGGTTGTTAGGTGAGAAGAGATAGTATGGGAACAAAAGTTACGTTTGGAGGAAGAGAATAGTAAACTAGGTAGACACACATACAATGTTCCTTCATAACAAGAATCAATTCTGTGACCCCAGCTAACCTCATAACATTTAGGAACTATTCTAAGGCAATCTTCCCACTACTAAGTGATAATCTGTCAAACTTTCAAGCCCACCCCAAACCCTGATAATGCAGCTGCCTATGTAGAAATGTTCACAGAAATACTGTGCAATAATTTCAATAAATGCATAGAGACATGTGTTCCTACCAGAAAAAAGCCCACCATGGTGGAATCCAAACATAAATATGTTGCAGAGCAAAGGGAAAATAAATCATAGGAAAGATTAGGAAGTGCTATGTCCAGCATGATAAAAAAAATGTCAGTCTAAACAAATAATTAAGAGGGCAAATTAAGTCTAGTAAATCCAGATTTATGGTAAAGCTAGCCTCCCAGGCAGGGGGCAGCCAAAAGGCTTTCTTTAGCCATGTCCAAACCTCAAAGCCACCTACACAGAGACAGACAACATAGCAAATCTGCTGTCTGACAAAGTCAGCTCCAAAGTTACCCTTGCTTAGGCTAGGGGAATCACCCCCACAAAGGGGGTGATCATTAATGGAGGCCAAGGTCAAGGACCTCTGGCTGACTAAGTCTGCAGATGATTGCAAACTTGGAGTAGTCATAAAATACTCCCACTCCTGAGACACTAACATCCAGCAGGAAGGACTAACATAGACATCGCAAAACCATGACATAAAACTCAATGTCAAGAAATGCATAATAGTATTCTTTAGGACGTCAGATACCCTTGGAAATTAAATGATGAATAACACACCATTATGAGTAGAACCAGTAGTCAGGGATTTGGGTATGTAGGTAGATAGTAACCTGGCTTTTGACCAAATTGTATCTAAGGTAGTAAAGAAATGTTGGTCAACTTATAAGCCAGGGCATGACATCTAGGTCCAAGGTACACATTGTTCCACTGTATTCAGCCCTCAACAGGCCCATCATTGAGTACAACCCCACTTTGGTATGTACCTGACCAGGGAAATACAACAAATTGAATGGCCACAGAGGTTGCCCAGAAAAAAAAAAATGTAGGGTGTAAACAGCATGTCCAATGCAATTCGCCTAAAGCCCTAACTCTATACTCTGTTTTTTACAGACTGAGAGTCAATACATGCTTGGAATACAAGTGTCTATATTACAACACCAAAGACACTGAACATCAAATGGCTTAAAGGCCGAAAATGCCAGACCTTGAACTCACTGTTGTGGGGGGCTGTGCACCCCCCCTGCTAATTATATATACCAACTGCAAGACTGCACTACAGTGAGGAAAGGGCAAATATTTTGATCTTCACTTTACTATGATCTCACAAAAAGCACATTGCTGAATGGCATTTCTGATGTTAAAGCCATTCGATGTTTAGCCTCTTCGATTTTGTAATAGGAACCCGCATACAATGCATCCTTGGATCTTATTCTGATGGATCTTTTGCATATCACAAAACAAATGGCATCAGAATTACTCAATCTAGGGACTGAAACTTTATTTATGGCATAAATAGGACATTTTGGAGGGACAGATATGTGTCTCAGTGTTCCCCTTCTATGGAACATGCTTTCCATCCTTGTGTTCCCTAAACCTCTTCAAGAGAAACCTGGATCAGCAGGTAGGAAATTGTAACTATACCCTGGGTCTACCACCTATGTCTCTAATGGACAGAGGCAGCCTGAAACTCTTGTCCTGGCTTATATGTACCCTGTAGAATAACCTCTAATGCACATACAATTGCAGGGTACAATTATGATACTTGGCTAATCTAACAAAGGACATTAGCCTAGTATACAGCTATGAATCTATGAACCTATGTGAATATTTAGAAACATTTTACCACTAGTTAAATATGTATGCATCTGAGACATGATATCAAGAAAAGTACTGAATCTGTAGAAGAAAGGATAGTTGAATACTTTCTTCTTTGATCAGTAAAATAAATTATGGGTTCCTTTTGTATGTTCTAGTGTTTGATGTTTGATACTCTGAATTGTGACAATTTAATTCAATTATATGCAAATATAAGGTAAGTCTGAAACTGCTGTCCCTCAGAGTAACAGGGATCTTAGAGTAGTAGATATAAGTAGTAGGGATGTGGGTGTGCAGCTGTCCCATTTTGACAGTGCAGAGCACTTGTCCTCCTGCTAATAACACTTTTTAGATATAACAGGAAGTTTTGTTTACTTAAATTCTGATGAGCATACACAATTTTTTGACTTTTAGGATTCACATGTTAAAGTCCTGATCTTCTGATAGACACCATAAAATATAATATTTATAATAATTTGCTATTCTCTCTTCTTTAGTCAGCTTTGGTAGAATATTGCTATGATATCCATCCATTTATAGCAGCAGGCAGATGTTAGGCATTCCTAATACTTTACATGTGAGTCAAGTGCTTTTCTTAACCCTGCAGTCACTTTGACCCTTCATGAGTTTTCTGGATTTAGATTAATAGATTGACAATGCATTTATTCAGTGATTGGCAGTCCTATAAATCTCAATGAACACAGGGGTATGTTTACTTATTTATTTATTTTAGCCATCAAGCCCCACTGCTTCCCTTTCATGTGGACACCCCCTTTCTATCTCATTGACTCATACATATATACACTCTGAGTTCGCATAACAGAGACAAAAGAGAAAACTCAATTGTTACTGAAAGCTATTTCAGTGAGTTGATTTCATAGTATCAACAGTCACAGAAAGAGGGCTTGCTCTATTGACACAATCCCATTTTACCACATAAACAACTCTTCTGAACTCTGTGACATCCATTTTGAAATAAATCTATAAATCTAGAAACTAGTATCATATTTTCTGGCTGTAAAAAATAGTTTGTGTTACTAAATTCTGACTGTATAAGCAAGGAACCAGACTGCTTTATAACCAAGCCTGTCAATAAATCCACTTGATTTTTATAACTGCTGCTATGAAAAATGAGCACCTGTGATTACACAAAAGAAAGACAGTGTGAAGCATTAAGGATAATGTATAATATAAATTTAAATGTGTAATGCACATGAAATGCTAATAAGCTTTATCCTGTAGCCATCAGTTTGTTTCACTCAGCTGTCCATTGTACATTATGTGAATAAGAATAAGTCAAATGACTTGTATATGAGCATTATGTACAGATAAAAGCAAGTAAACACACATGCAGTTATTCTGGCATCCTATCTAAGACATACACACACACACACACACACACACACACACACACACACACACACACACACACACACACGTGTGTGTACAGTCTGAATTTCCACATTATGTCCATATTTATTGCAAGAAAAAAAATAATAATGTTACTTCTCTGCTTCAGCTGCAAACACTATCCATGCAACTCTGCATTCTATATGGGGCTGTGCTTGGTGAGATAGTCCCGCACACAAAATCTTTTTGTCAGTGATCTGGGAGCCGAACAGATCTTTTAGGCATACTACATAAAATATAAATTAGTGGGCCTTGTTGTGGAAGCACTTAAATTCACTTCATTGCTGTACCAGCATTGAGAAACAGAGGTATGATTGCTACTGATTTATGAAGCATTTAAAGGGAGCCAGGATTGTCCTCCTGGCAAATATAATAATAATAAAAATAATAATAAAATAATGATTTTAATAATTAAAATAAAAATAATTAAATAATGTTATGATCTACAAAACATCATCAATGAACTTAAGTATGTCCCTTCTTTCATTTATGACAGAAGTGAAGCAACAAATTTATAATAAATGGAGATTGAGGTTGGCATTAATTTAAAAAAATCAAGACTGGGTACTGTTGCCTCTATAGGAAGCTTACAGGAGTGCATTCAGATATCAGAGTGTGACACCTATACTGTGATAAATGATTGTGTATACAAAGTCTAATGTTCAAGTTTGAGAAGATTATCCTATCTGCACAACTTTGAGATGTAATGTTGCATGTGATTCATGAGATGCATGAAGGAAGAGCTAAGTGTAAAGAAAAGAGTACATGCCATTCTTTATTTGCAAATGTAAAAAAGGGTTCTAAGATGTGACACTTGTAATACCCTATGGACAAAAGAAAAGAAGTGTTAACAGAAGAAATCTTATCTTCTCAGGTTGGCGATTGTAAAAGATTTGTGTTGGTATAAAAAGCACAGTGGTAGGGTCCATTTAGATGTGCTTTTCTTTAACTCTTCAATGTAACAATATAGGTTTGTGTGTGTATTGTCTGTGTGTGCGTGTGTATTGTCCGTGTGTGTGTGTGTGTGTGTGTGTGTGTGTGTGTGTGTGTGTGTGTGTGTGTGTGTGTGTGTGTGTGTGTGTGTGTGCGCACATGTGTGCGTGTGTGTGTGTCTGTGTGCATGTGTGTATGTATAAATGTGTCTAGGACTCTCCATTGGACACACATTTCACTGAAACGTAAATGGGCGAGCTCACTTTCACCAGAAGGTAAGTAAGCAAACAGTTGTTTGCATGTTGGTTTAGTTGTACATCAACATGTGGTGTAGATTGTACAACTAAATAAATTGTTGCTTAGATTGCGGTATAGTGGGGATAAGGGAATATTCCCTTTTCCCCACTGTAGTGCGATCTCGGAGTGAGAATATTAAAGTGAGGGGGGGGGGCACACCCTGCATAAACGTGAGTAGTCTTTCATTTTTTAATATTTTTTTTTTTTTTTTGATAAATTTCGTGTAATTTATTTCATTTGTTCTGTGGTTTACATTTCGGTGAAACGTGTGTTCGATGGAGAGTACTAGAGCCGTATATAAATATATATATATATATATATATATATATATATATATATATATATATATGCGTCCATATTTATATATACAGCTATATAGATAACTATATATATTGTGGCTACTTATCCAGTTATCTAGTTTATGTTTAAAGGAAGAGAATAAATCATACTGCTTAACATGCAGGTATTGATTACGCTAGAGTTTTATTTGAGGAGGAGCTGGGATATATACCTACTCCTCCACCACCATGTTTTATTTATCTGATGGTAAAAATTAAGGCTTCTGGTGCAATACTGGTGGACATATTAAACTTGCAGAGAAACATAGGTCCAGGAAAATTGAGTCTCTTATGGCACAGTAATCAAGACACAGATCTCCCTTAAAAGTGTGCAAGACACTTAATAAAGATAGTGATCTTCCAGCCTCTCTTGGCAGCTAAGGCACTTCAGGCCTCTGATCCTGGTTAGGAGATACTGGTGTTTTTCTAAATGTTTGATATGCTTAGTGAGTTACATTCCAAAGGGGGTATAGTGCTTAATAATTGGCCTGATCAATACTGAGTATGAGAGAAAGTTTCTGTTTAGATCTTTATAATATTCATTTGACAATTAGCCTGTCTAAATTAAAGGATTTCTTGATAACCACTGTCACTTGCTGGTCAAAAGAGAGGAAGCTATTAACCCAAGTACCCATGCCTATGACTACATTTCCCTTTGTAGTGGTGTGATGTCTATACAAGAGGATGAGGGTAGGAGGTGTCTTTCAAATGTGAATTTGTTATAACTGCTAGCATTTAGCATTTAGTTTGAACTTATTTTAAGTACACCAAGAGTTTGTAAGCGATAATTCATTCTGGATAGTTGTTTGGTTTTAATAGGGTGACAAAAATCTGAGAAGTAAACAGCCAGTACTGATGCCAGAGGGACACCCCTAGACAGGTTCACACTTTTTGATGAGGCACCTGCAACTTGCACTCTCTGGGTTCTGCCTTTCATCCATTTTTCTATCCATTTTACCACATTTGTATTAGTTTTATAATAGCACAACGTCAGGGTAAAGGAGAAATACTTTGTACAGAATTTAAGTATGTCTCCTTTAGTCTGAGTTCTTGCTGTCTTAGAACATCTCCTTTCAATTGGCTTTTAAACTTGTACCTTACAAGTCCAGTCATCTTTGACCACTTCCTATGATCTATCCATTCCCAGTAGTGATGTCATCATGCATATAGCTGACTCAGAGGAGTTCATATGAGAGCCTACGGTCATCATTCACAACCAATAAAGGCATATCCGCAGTTTAGTCCTACCTAATCTTCCAGCATCACAAAGTGGCCTCATCTACTGAATGTTGCTGCTTCTGTACATGGGTTAGATACTGCTACTGTACACACACAAAACAATATGGTACATCTGCTTTGAGTGCTGATTTACTACAGATCTCTAGCTGAATTGTTCAGCAGAGGTCAGCACTGCAGTGGCATCAACCCATATATGAAAGCTGACAAATGGTCTCTTTAAACCACTTTACCAGCTTTTTGTCTTCTTCTTGATTACTCTGTGGGTTCACTTAAATAAGCAAACTAATGTTAAACTCATTAACACCAATGCAGTATGGAATGTTACACCTCTAGCAGCCTACTTACATATTTGCTTTCCAGAGTAATTTCTGATACAGTAACTTAAAATGCATAAGATAAACAAATATAAATGTTTTGTGAATCACAAAAGCTATTATAACTGTACAAATAGCAATGCTATCAGTAAGAAGTATTATTTACAGTGATTAAAACCAGGGCATTCATAGTCTTTCTATGAGTACTATAATTCATTATAATGCACACAAATCAAAAATTACATGTTTTGCTAAACTTTGACAAACAAATTGTCATGTCTTGGAAGCTGCACAACCTGAAAAGGTTTTTTTAGAACACTTGTTAACTAGGCATAAATTTTTATATTATAGTAAGAGGTTCTTCTCTGATTGCACATTCATTGAAATTTTGCAGAAATACAAAATGTATGCATAATTGTATAATTAACAATATAAATAAACATTGAATATCTCCCAAGATGTGCAATTTACACTGAAAATGTCAATGACAGTTTTCTTCATCTGAAGTTTCACTTGCTGCCATGCAATAGTTTGTAAGTTAATTGTTTTTTGAAGTATTAAGTAGATATGGAAATATTGATTATTTTCATAATTACTGACAAACAACTAATGATATCTTCAGTATAGTATGATGTATATGGATATTGATAATGAATTTTCTTGCCTCCCACCATGGCATTTCACACCATACACTGTAGCATGTAGGTCTCGCAGTTATGAAAATATCAATAATGCATGGCAAGCAGTGATTAATTTCTCTTACATACGACATTACAGATTAACAGTGCAGTTTTATTTTGCTAATTATTCATTTCCCTTTCCAATATTGCCTTTTATTAGTTGATAAGCCACTTAGTTAAAGAAGCTAGATCCAAAAAGTGTATGAACTCCATAAGGTGCTATGGCTATTAAATGGAAGTATACAGAAAAGATGCTATACGTTGAACAAGTAAAATAATTCAAGCTTTATAGGGTTGTGTATTTGTATAAAGACGTGGAAGACAACGTTACATGACTTAATCTAAGAGGAAAAAAAGGAAAGGAAGATGGTAGAAAATTGCTTGACAGAGAATCCAAGATGGTAGGTGATCAACAATGGCCTGATTCTCCATTTTCTAAATAAGTCAATGTAGATCAGTATGCATTGTATACCTTTAAGAAGCTTTCCATGGCTTGCACATGTGTATAAATACTGAGCACGTGCAAGCCAGACTGCCATTTTGTAGAAAGCTGTTGAGATGTAAGGATGCATGTATGTAATGGTCTGTCAGTTAATCAGTTTGTTTATATTTTATGTTACTGCTATCCATCCAGATGTGTTTCTATATAATAAAGAATGTAAATGAACTACCCCACCTGTTTGTCTGGAATCATAATATAGGAAGAGCGACAGTAGACATCTGTGATGTGATAATGGCTGAGAGTCTCTTGGCTGTCGTAAAAGAGACAGCTCACAGAATACACTGCAGAGACAAATGTGTGTGAGATGGAGATTGTTGATAATGTATACGCCAAACCAGCTAGAAATGCAAAGCAACCAGAGCACATATTGGTAATACTTAAGAAATATAAACAAAGTCTTGTTCTTGTTATGGAAACAATGAAAGATATATAAAAGGATAAGAGTTATTTTATGGATTTTATGAATTTCATGCAAGAAATCTGAGGAGACAGAGCATAGAGGGATTAAGGTTAAATATGATTCATTCTATATGATACATTTTGAGTGTTTCCTAAATGTCTGTAATTTATACGTAGAGTCACAATAAGTATTTTAAGTTATAAGTAACTATGAGCCCCAAATAGTGGAGTTTGAGGAATAAAATTAAAAGGACAGAAGAGATTAATGGGAGACTGATGCAGTGGAAAGAATATGGACTGTAGCATGGAGTAAACCAAAATAATTGAATCAATCCATGAAAGAAATGGTTATCAGTTATCTGAGGACTTTTGTGGCTTTGCTGTCCATTGGTGCAGCGGTAGCATTGTTGCCTCTCAGTAACAGGTTGTCTGATTCAATTTTTGGCTGGAGTGTCTTCTGTGTGTAGTCTGCATGTCCTCCCTGCATTTGTGTGAGTTTCCTCTGGGTGCTCTGGTTTCCTCCCACGTCACAAAGACATGCATCTGGACCATTTCTCCCCAGGCCTACGCTGAAAATTGGCTTTGGTTCAAGTTGGACTTTCCTGGTTAACAAATGTTAAATAAATAAATAAAAAACAGAATCAGAGAGTTGTGAGTAAGTTGTGCAAGCATGTAGAATGAAGAAGTTCAAAATAAATAGTTGTAACTTGACTTGATGTTTCCTTCTTTTGTTGTGGTGCTGCAAATAATGAAATTATTGATTGTATTCTTAGGTTGGCAATTGATACTTACTTCCCAAGCTGAAAACTAGTTTGACTTGGTGGAGAGGGGGTCTCTGCAAGCCTACAAGATGAACTTCTTCTTCTGGCTGCTCCCATTAGGGGTTGCCACAGCATGCTATCAGTCTGCAGAATGAGTGGCTGTAAATTTTTAAGGTGTCAAGTTGCCACCCCAGTGCCCAACCTTCGACAGAAGGCACACACTTACACCTACGGCTAATTTGGAAAGTCTAATCCACTTGCAGCATGTTTTGGGAATGTGGGAGGAAACCAGGGAACCCATAGGAAATCCACATGAATACAGGGAGGACATGCAGACTCCGCACAGAAGGCACCCCAGGCAAGAATCAAACTGGAGAACCTCTTGTTGTGAGGTGACAACTCTACCCACTGCACCACTGTGCCACCTCAAGCCTACAAGATGAACTATGGAATTGAATTTACTTCTTTGGGGTGCATGGGTGGAGAGAAAAGGGAGGTTTCTCATTATCTATGGTGCCAACCACCCTGAGGTAAAAATTATATGAGCTGAAGGACCTGGGAGTTGATATATGGAAACTGTGGAATAAAAATGAGCCGCCATATTAGTAGTTTCAATATAGATGTATTTAATGTTTGAAAGATGTTACTGACAGGACTGGCAAGAAGGACTAAAGATACGGAGTGAGAGCAAGTGACCGGTGTAACTTTATATGCAAAATATATCTGTAAAGTTAGAAACATAACAAATGTGTTTACAGTGTCATACCTTGTATGTAGTTTGGTTTACAAGTTGTTACTAATATACCTTTGGACTGAGAATTATTAAAAAAATAATGATACCACTATGCAAAAGTAAAACTGTTACCAAAAATAGACATACTTATAAACATAAAGTTTATAAAATAGGAGGGGAAACTGAAGAAGTTTTTGATTGAAAACGAATGAATTTATAATGGAAGTGGTGTGACTAATCTGAGAAAAACAAATTTAGTGTTTCAATGTTTGAGAAATCAGAAATCAAATACAATGCTGCAATTTTGTTATTAATTTCACTAAGATGCCCTTTTATGTTGGAAGATTTACAAGTAGGCACTAGCAAATGTTATGAAGAAGTAGAGGATTATTTAGATGAAACTGTATTGACACTACCTGGTGTGTATGTTCCATGAGAGACACTACCTGGTGAGTATGTTCCATGATAGACAGTACTTGGACTCATGTTCCATAAAATACATTACCTGGTGTATTAACCTCAGCTTTGGCCGGCTAAGTACTTGGTTATATTCAACTGGACGTATAAGAGAATTTAAGTACCTTTATCTGCACTTTTTTTTAAAAAAAATACAGCATTTAATTTGATTTAAACTGTGTTGTAGAAAATTTAACTGAACTGGCAGTTTTAACTCTGCTCTTCAGTAACTTGAACTGAAGTTAGTGTCTGCTGAATTTTGTTATTTGCTAGTAATTACAGGTGTGGGGGTAGCCACATTCTTTGATTTCCTGTCCTTGCCTATTTAAGCGGTACAGTGTGAAATATTTTCTGCTTAAAAACCTCAGCTTTGGCCGGCTAAGAACTTGGTTATATTCAACTGGACGTATAAGAGAATTTAAGTACCTTTATCTGCACTTTTTAAAAAAAAAAAAAATACAGCATTTAATTTGATTTAAACTGTGTTGTAGAAAATTTAACTGAACTGGCAGTTTTAACTCTGCTCTTCAGTAACTGGAACTGAAGTTAGTGTCTGCTGAATTTTGTTATTTGCTAGCAATTACAGGTGTGGGGGTAGCCACATTCTTTGATTTCCTGTCCTTGCCTATTTAAGTGGTACAGTGTGAAATATTTTCTGCTTAAAACATCAGCTTTGGCTTGCTAAGAACATGGTTATGTTCAACTGGACGTATAAGAGAATTTAAGTACCTTTATCTGCACTTTTTTTTAAAAAAAATACAGCATTTAATTTGATTTAAACTGTATTGTAGAAAATTTAACTGAACTGGCAGTTTTAACTCTGCTCTTCAGTAACTTGAACTGAAGTTAGTGTCTGCTGAATTTTGTTATTTGCTAGTAATTACAGGTGTGGGGGTAGCCACATTCTTTGATTTCCTGTCCTTGCCTATTTAAGTGGTACAGTGTGAAATATTTTCTGCTTAAAAACCTCAGCTTTGGCCGGCTAAGAACTTGGTTATATTCAACTGGATGTATAAGAGAATTTAAGTACCTTTATCTGCACTTTTTTTTAAAAAAAATACAGCATTTAATTTGATTTAAACTGTGTTGTAGAAAATTTAACTGAACTGGCAGTTTTAACTCTGCTCTTCAGTAACTTGAACTGAAGTTAGTGTCTGCTGAATTTTGTTATTTGCTAGTAATTACAGGTGTGGGGGTAGCCACATTCTTTGATTTCCTGTCCTTGCCTATTTAAGTGGTACAGTGTGAAATATTTTCTGCTTAAAAACCTCAGCTTTGGACGGCTAAGAACTTGGTTATATTCAACTGGACGTATAAGAGAATTTAAGTACCTTTATCTGCACTTTTTAAAAAAAAATACAGCATTTAATTTGATTTAAACTGTGTTGTAGAAAATTTAACTGGACTGGCAGTTTTAACTCTGCTCTTCAGTAACTTGAACTGAAGTTAGTGTCTGCTGAATTTTGTTATTTGCTAGTAATTACAGGTGTGGGGGTAGCCACATTCTTTGATTTCCTGTCCTTGCCTATTTAAGTGGTACAGTGTGAAATATTTTCTGCTTAAAAACCTCAGCTTTGGCCGGCTAAGAACTTGGTTATATTCAACTGGACGTATAAGAGAATTTAAGTACCTTTATCTGCACTTTTTTTTTAAAAAATACAGCATTTAATTTGATTTAAACTGTGTTGTATAAAATTTAACTGAACTGGCAGTTTTAACTCTGCTCTTCAGTAACTTGAACTGAAATTAATGTCTGCTGAATTTTGTTATTTGCTAGTAATTACAGGTGTGGGTATAGCCACATTCTTTGATTTCCTGTCCTTGCCTATTTAAGTGGTACAGTGTGAAATATTTTCTGCTTAAAAACCTCAGCTTTGGCCAGCTAAGAACTTGGTTATATTCAACTGGATGTATAAGAGAATTTAAGTACCTTTATCTGCACTTTTTAAAAAAAAAAAATACAGCATTTAATTTGATTTAAACTGTGTTGTAGAAAATTTAACTGAACTGGCAGTTTTATTTATTTTATTTTATTTATTTTATTTTACATTTGTTAACCGGGCTAGTCTGGCTGGATACATGTCCATTTTCAGCAGAGGCCCGAGGAGAAAAGCTCCACTATCAGACTAATACACTATAATATATGAAGTCATTAATAATACTATCTATACAAATAAAACTAAAACTAATATAGTATAATACGGCAAAATACAAATGCAAATACATTTTTCATGTACAAATCTGACTAGATGACAATCAAAATTCAGTCAGGGGCTGAGGAGAAAAGCTTCAGTATCAAAAACAATTTAAAGTTAAAACAATATCCATAGTAGCTAGTCATGACAACAAATAGGTCTTGGCTGAAAGCATAAAAGAGGTTAATATATAGTGTTAAACAGGCAGGTTAGTAGTGTAAAAGATATTAAAAGGTTAGAGATAGGTAAAAGGCAGAAATGATGTAAAGAGAAAGGAAATAATAAAGTACAGTTACTGTTAGGTATAGGAATTCTGGACTTAGTGAGGCTAAGGAACAGGCAGTAGGTAAAGGAGAGGGGGAAAAACAAAGATAGTGAGAAATATAAAAGGTAGCAGGATTATAGGAGGTCAGCTAAAAGACGCAAGAGACAGAAAAAACAGAGTGGTCAGAGGGGGAGTCAATACAGAACTAAGAACAGAAGAGTAAAGGTATAAAAACATAAAAATATATTTTAACTCTGCTCTTCAGTTATTCCCACCCACCCTCCCTGTTTTTGTTTTGGTGTTAATCTTAGTGGCCTTGAAACTGCCCACCCCTCACCCTGCCTCTGGGCCCATCTCATTTGCCCACTCAACTGAGTGCAGTGAGATCATATTCTGATTTCAGGCACTCCTACTGTGTACAAAGAGAGCATCTGGGAAACAGACAAAAAAAAATTAAGCTTATTTCCTGCCTTTCCTGTTAAGTGGTATAGACTATTTGTAGCTTCTGAGCCCCCAAGCCCTTCTGTGTTTGAGGGAAGCTTTCTAGCTTGTTTTTTTTCTTATAACTAGCCAGTTTTCTAGTTTCAGCACTCAAATCTGTTTCTTTGATCTCAGCACTTGTTCAGATTAAAAAAAAAATCCATCTGCTTTTACTGTACTTGTGTTCTACCTACTTCATTTTACTTTTGCATCATCTTAAAAATACTCAGTTGTATTTATTACTGCTTGGTGTAACTCATTCTAAGCCTTTTGGTTTAAACACTTGGGCTTCAGACCAGTTGTTTTGCACTGAGAGGGTTTGTGGTCTGCACTGTAGTAGCAGAACAGGTAGCTTACATCCTTCTAAGTTGGGAACTGCTGATTGAGGGCTCAGTGTCTGTTATTCTAAAAGTGTATTAATTCTGGTTTAAGCACTTGGGCTTTCAGGCCAGTTATTTTACATTAAGAGGGTTTGTGGTCTGCACTCTTGTGGGAGGAGAGGCTGGACTCTGCCCTTCTGAGCTGGGAATTTCTGGTTAAAGGCTTATAGTGCATGCATATCTGAACTGCTTCTTACTGAAGTTGGTGCGCCTTGTTTGCTGTGGCATAGACTGGATTTGGGCCTGCTGGATCTAGCTTTGTTTGTGTAACTTGAGCACTAATCCAGACATTCTCTAAAGTATTCAATTGTATTAATTACTGCTTGGTTGTAACTTGATTAAAGTGTAGCTATCATTCTAAGTCTTTTAGATTAAGCACTTGGGATTCAGACCAGTTGTTTTACATTAGGAAGGTTTGTGGCAAGCACTGTGGTGGCAGGACAGGTAGCTTTCATCCTTTTAAGTTGGGAACTGCTGATTGAGAGCCCAGTGTCCAAGTGTATTAGTTCTGGTTTAAGCACTTGGGCTTCAGGCCAGTTATTTTACATTAAGAAGGTTCGTGGTCTGCACTCTTGTGGGAGAAGAGGCTGGACTCTGCCCTTCTGAGCTGGGAATTTCTGGTTAAAGGTTTATAGTGCCTAAATATTTGAACTGTATCTTACTGAAATTGGTACACCTTGTTTGCTGTAGCATAGACTAGATCCAGGCCTGCTGAATCTAGCTTTGTTTATATGCTTGTTGTCTGTTTGCTTGTTATTTCCCTGGAACGCTAATTCCACCTAATACGCGGCTTCTCAGCACTTCTGTGGATCACTAGTGATATCTGCATTGCTTACTCTACTTATTTCCTTGTTTCACTTGAAAGAAAGTTACTCTTTGTCATTTTTGCATTTAGTTACTTGTAACACATTGCACTCAAGTTACCTGGCACTTGCTCACTAAAGCAATTATATAAGTCAGCACTAAAAATTAAAAGCACTACACCCTCACGCCCCACTGGCCCTTGTTTTCAATTATTAAGGAATTCCCAATATTATTCCAGCATGTCCAAAGGTCAGTTATCAATCTCCTCTCCGGTCCAGCTGGTGAATCTGGGAATCTTGAGACAATGTTATAACTGCCTCATGTACACAGACAACCCTCTCCTCCTCCCACATAACACAAATACTTGCGAGAGATGCAGCTATTTAGCCAAACTGGAGGCTGAGCTCTCTCAACTCAGGACTGGCAAGACCAGATAGGAGGAGAAGGCAACTACACACACCACAAAACCAGCCTCACATAATGCTACCACACCATTGAATCAAACACATAAACACACAAAGACATACTCGGAGGCTCTGAGTAAAAATTTACCTAAACAGCAGAGGCCTCCAAAGCAGACTCCCAAACAACTGCTACCTCAAGACACCCCACAAGCAACACATAAACCACAAAATCAGTGTGCAAAGCAGTCACAGCCCTTAAGGCCAAATACAACACCAAACATACTTGTCATAGGTGACTCCATAGTCAGACACACTGATGTCCCACTCACCAGGCTGAACAAGGAGAAGGTCACAGTAAGCTGCCTATCGGGCGCTAGAATCCGCCACATAACACAAGCACTCGGGTCACTCCACGGCAAGTACAAATATGACACAGTCATTGTCCTTGCTGGTGTGAACGACCTGAGACGCACCTCCCTGGACTACATGAAAAGAGACATAGAGGAGCTCTCTGATTATGTAGCCCAGGCAGGTATGACCCTGACCCTGAGCAGTATCCTTCCTTCACCAAGAATGATGCCACAATATAGAGACAAGATGATCAGCTTTAACAATTGGTTTAATGTCTGGTGTCATTCAAAAGGGATCCAGTGTCTGTCTGCCTGGGATGACATGCTTGACAAGCCACGCTGCTTCGCAAGGGACGGCTTGCACCTGTCACCCCTGGGATTCCGGATATTGGCTAAGGTTCTTGCCACCCCCATAGTGCCTTTTTTAGGCAAGGCTCAAATTCTAAACCTACCACCCTAGAAAACAAAAATGGGAAGAAACTGAGGGTAATGCTTCTCAATGCCAGAAGTCTAAATCTCAAAATGCATGCACTCGAGGCCCTTCTCAGTATGGAGAACATCGATGTCTGTGCTGTAACTGAAACCTGGTTCAAGGCTCCTGAGAGCACCCCGGCACTATTAGGTTTTACCTCATATCATGCATTCGCCCCAAAACCCAGACCACACCACAAAAGGAGGGGGTGTATCCATATTCATAAAGGATACCCATACCTCCAGGTTGGTGGCAACGCATGAAGCTTCGGAAACCATCCAGGTGCAACTAACCATAGGTAAAACTGCTCTACAAATTGTAGCATGCTACAGGCCACCCTCTCAAACTCAGGAACCCCACACAGCCTTCCTGAAGACACTGGAGGGTATAAATGTATCTCCAAACACCATCATATTGGGTGACTTCAACTACCCAAATATAGACTGGGAACATTACTCAAGCCCTAACTTTCTAGCCCAATGGTTCCTGGAGTTCATAAATTCAAATGCCATGGAACAGCTAGTCACTGTTCCCACGAGAGGAGAAAATATACTAGATCTCATTATCACAAACATGGGGACAAAATGCTCCACACCGGAAGTATATCCCTCATTGGTGAGATCTGATCATAAACTAATCTCACTGGAAATCCACATCCCGCCCCCACCCCAAACAAAAATGGCCTCAGTGAAGAACTTCTCTAAAGCAAACTTCACACTACTCAAGACTGGTGTGGTATCCTTCAAGGCCCCTGAGCTAGTGGAAACCACATCCCAAGCTGCGGAAGCCCTTACAAATGCCTTCTATGAACACCTCCAGGACTGCATGGATCAGGCAATCCCAAATAAAACCAAGACTCTTTCCACAAAGGGCAAACGTCCAGTCTGGTGGACCCCAGCCATTAACAAACTTTACAATAAGAGGAGAAAGCTATTACATGATAGAACAAAATCCATAAAAGGGAAGTCACCCCTGATCATTATTAGTAAAAAATACGAGCACTCATAAAATCAACTAAGGCCAATTTTGAGAGAAAAATTGCCATGGATTCAAAGGACAATCATAAGGCCTTTTCAGCTATGTTAGGAACCTGGGTGGAAACTCCCAGATATGCTCAGAATTAGTCCAAAATGATACAAAACCACTGAACCCACAGACATTGCCAACATACTGACAGACAGGTTCAGTGCAAACTTCACCCCTCTCCCCTAAAGGAGAGATAACTATCCCAGCGGAGTGTAGCCTCCCAGACATCTCAAATGCGCAGGTGAAAGCTGCTCTCTCTAAAGCTAAAAACACAGCATCAATGGGACCGGATGGTGTCCCCAGCTGTGTGCTACATGAGCTAAATGAGGAATTAAACCCGCACATAAGGCAGCTGTTTAATCTCAGCCTTACCACAGGATACGTGCCCAAGGAGTGGCGTACGGCAACTGTGGTCCCACTCCACAAAGGCGGTGCCTCTACGGACCCTGGTAATTACCACCCCATAAGCTTAACAAGCCTAGTCTGCAAAGCTATGGAGAGGATCATAATGGAGCTCATAAACAAAGATATAGGGGACTTGCAGACATTGGACCCGACCCAGTTTGGCTTCGTCAAGGGCAGATCATGCCTTTTGAACTTGGTTGACTTCTTCGAAACAGTCACCAAGGCCATTGATGAGGGAAAGGCAGTCCATACAGCCTACCTTGACCTTGCAAAGGCTTTCGACACAATACCCCACTCGGGTATTGTAGAAAAACTTACCAGCTTAAATGTAAACCCATATGTCACAAGATGGGTTGCAAACTGGCTTAAGGACAGAACCCACAGGGTTAGAGTTGCTGGCGCTATGTCAGACTCCAAGCCGGTCACAAGTGGTGTCCCACAGGGCTCAGTCCTTGGCCCCTATTGTTCGGCATCTACTTCTCAGAAGTACAGGCCAACATGGGAGGACTTTGGCTGACAAAGTTTGCAGACGACTGCAAACTGGGCGCCATAGTGGAAAGTGCATCGGACACGGATATCCTTCAGAAGGGACTCACGGAAACAGATAGCTGGTGCCAGAGCCATGGCCTGAAGTTAAACGCCAAAAATGTATAGTCATACCCTTCGGGAAAAACAAGGTAACCCCAAGCTACCATATAGGTGGCAATCCACTAAGCACAGAAGAGGTTATCAGGGACCTGGGGACCCAGGTTGACAGTGGCCTTTCTTTTGACACTCACGTTGCTAAAGTGGTTAGAAAGACCTTCTACATTGCCCACCTGATCATGAAGGATTCACATCCAGATCTAGTGAGGTCATTGTTCCCCTGTACTCTTCACTTATCAGACCAATGATCGAGTACAATGCCCCATTCGGGATGTATCTCACCCGACATCTGCAGCAATTGGAGAGACCCCAAAAGTTCCTCACCAAAAGGATAAAGGGACTCCAAAATCTGTCATATGCTGCCAGATTGAAGAAACTCTAGCTCTATTCAGTCGCATACCGTCTGCTCAGAGGTGACATGTGCCTGACATACAAGGCCATGTCCAACCCGGAATTAATGGACATGCTCCACCTCAAAAAATCCAAATCCACCAAAACCACTAGAGCAAGCGACTTAAACCTTAGCACGGATATAATTAGGACATGCTGGAGGGATAGATTTATCACTCAGAGACTCCCCATGCTGTGGAATAAAATCCCAGTCCATGTGAGGCAGAGCACCTCGCTGGTTCTGTTCAAGAGAAATCTTGACCTGTGGATGGGAGATCATAGGTTTACCCCGGGAATCATCTCTGTGTCACTGCTGGACAGAGGCACAACAAACTAATGGGCACAGTATTTTTTCATATAAGGGGTGGCGTAAGCCACAAAACTTTGGGCTAGGCTTATAAATGCCTTAGGGCATATAGCCTAGTATAAACCTATGAACCTATGAACCTATATGTTCCATGAGAGACACTGCCTGGTGTGTATGTTCCATGAAAGACAGTACTTGGTGTGCATGTTCAATGAGAGACACTACCTGGTGTGTATGTTCCATGAGAAACACTACCTGGTATATATTTACCATGAGAGACACTACCTGGTGTGTAAATTCCATGAGAGACACAACCTGGCTTTTATATTCCCTGAGAGACATTACCTAGTGTTTATATTCCACAAGAGACACAACCTGGTTTGTGTATTCCATGGGAGACACTACCTGGTGTGCATATTCCATAGGATACGCTATATGGTGTGTATGTTCCATGAGAGACACTACCAAGTATGTATATTCCATGAGAGACACGACCAGGTGTGTATGTTCCATGAGAGACACTACATCATGTGCATATTCCATGAGAAACACTACCTGATATAAATATTCCATGACAGACTCTACCTAGTCTGTGTGTTCCATGAGAGAATATACAAACAGAGTTTTGAAGTAAAATGTCTGCATTATAGAAGTAAATATGGTATCCACATGACACTGGAATGCTGCCAGCAGTGCAGAAGTAAATGGAGGTCATAGAATGAGATATGGTACAAGAATGGGGAGATATGTGGCAGTATATGTGAAGGTTATGAATCTTCCCTCTTTTTTCTGACATTAAAATGACAGATACTCGGGATGATATTGTATGGATAAGGGAGGATAGCTTGATAGGTAGCTAGATAGATAGATATACAGACAGATAGATAGATAGATAGATAGATAGATAGATAGATAGATAGATAGATAGATTGATACTGAAGTTATGATACATCTAATGTCAGTATTAGATCATGCTTTACTTGAATGTGTTATCCAAATGGTGGTGTCTTCTTCCTTGGAAAGATGTTGGAAGTCTCCTACTAGCCTTGTAAAATCTGAAGGAGGTAAAGACTGGCATAAAGAAATTAAACATACCAGTTTAGCAATGGTTGAGTATAATTGGCAAACATTATTAGTAGAGGTGGAAACATTTAAGAAATTTAAGCAGGATACATGCTCTCATAGTGCCCAGATGATTAAAAGCTATAAGGCAAAAAACTGATGCATTTGGAAGAGAAACTGGCAGAGCTGCAAGGTAGGTTGTCGAAAGGTGATGGCTTTGCTACAAAATTGATGGAAAAGTTATGACAGTCGCTAGAAGAGTTGTTAGATAATAAATATGATCTTCTTAGATAAGCTCTACTAAATAAATATATCTATAGCTCTCTGGATTACCGAAACAGATGGCAATTACATTTTAACAACAAGGGACACAGAATTATAATCAATATGAGGGAGAATGATGGGAAGAGTACTAGTAAAGATCAAATTTTGACAGCTCAGCATTTGGGCAATATTATGAGAGATCATGTGAAGCAATGCTAAGTACGGAAGACATTAAAATCAGACTTGCTCTGTTAAGAGTTTTTAATCAAATCTAGAAGAGAAGTTGTTGCTAAAAAGGGATAATTAGTAGGACAAATATAATATAATACTGCATGATAAATATAAGAATTAGTCAGAGGAGATTAGAAAAGATTGAGAAGAAATACTGGAAAAGCAATTTACAAAGGAACAATGTGTGTATATATGTATAGGTCTCAAGTAGGCAACAAAGTCAAGAAGGTTTTCGATTTTTTGTTTGGAAGTGGTCACTCAGGTATTTTTTATCCCGAGAAGAATTCAAAGAATTTTTCCTCAGGTAGAGAGTAAATACTGGAAGTGTGATGGAGAAGAAAGATGTAACTTGGATAATTGTTTTTTGAATTTTTAGGGAAAGTGTAATGAGTTGGCAGATTAAAAAAAAAAAGAACAATTCCCTACAGAGCACTCTGTCAGCAATACTGGGGGAAGATATGATTGTAACTAAGGAATTGATTTTTTTGAGCTGGAACACAGGATCTGAATTGCTTATGCACAGTAAGGCCTTATTAAGTTTACTTGGCTGCCTAAAAAAGCCATTACCAGAAAGTTATGTATTTATTTATTTATTTATTTGTTTGTTTTGTTTGTTTTGTTTGTTTGTTTGTTTGCTTATGTATTTGTTTGTTTGTTTGTTTAACATTTGTTGACCAGGAAAGTATGACTAAGACAGAGTCTATTTAAGTGGAGGCTCGGGGAGAAACACTCCAGATTCCAAAATGGAAATCAAAATCTAAACAAATTGTATCTGAAGTACTAAATATTGTAAAAGAGATAAAAGAACTGTAAAAAGGATCTTCAGAAGAGGGAAGGAGCAAACTGCATAGAAATAAATGGAATTTTTAGGAATAATATGTGGAGAATAATGTTCAGGAGGAGGAGGAGGAGTAAAGTTCAAAGGACGGCAGGACTTTATGTAATGCTGAATGAAAGACCATTGTTATGAAGAAATAACATGTAAAGTATAATGTGTGTAAAGGGAAAATGTTAATATGGATTTTTTTCTTTTTTATTAAGATATGCAAGCCCATGTTTTCAGTGAGATTTTAATAAAGGTATTAAAAATTAAGGTGTTCTTTTTTTCTTTCATAATGTAGATCTGCCAGTGTTTTTCAGGAGGATTAGTTTCAAAAGGCAAGTTGACTAAAGTGCCTAAAGGAAAGGATTTGGATGGACTCTGTAGTCCGTGCTACTCGGGTGGCAATGGTCTTCTTGTTTAGTTTAGGAGACTGGAGCTTGAAAAAGTGAGACTAAAGTTAGTACTGTTATTAATTTTGGTTTTAAGAGACTAACCATTGTTGTTGTTGAGGGAAGCTGTGATAACAAGGATTACTAAAGAAGGAAACACAGAGTTCTGTCTTTATGATACAGAAATATACCGATTTAGAATAATGATAATGACCTCTTTATGGCAGTACTCATGAAAAACACAGCTGGTTAGAAATAAATTGCTAGACAGTGATTGGTTTAGATTTCCTGTGGGCTGAAACACATTTCATACTATTTTGAAAGCAGATTTGATGCTAAGAGCAATGCAGTAAGAAAAGGACACTTTAGAGATAGTAATTCTTTTCTTTCTTTTGGCTGCTCCCATGAGGGGTTGCCACAGCAGATCACCTCTTTCCATTTCTTCCTGCCGCCTGCATCTTGCTCTGTCACACCAACCACCTGCATGTCCTCTCTCACCACATCCATAAACCTTAACTTAGGCCTTCCTCTTTTCTTCTTACCTGGCAGCTCCATCCTTAGCATCCTTCTCCCAATAGACCCAGCATCCCTCCTCAGCACATGTCCAAACCATCGCAATCTCACCTTTCTGGCTTTGTCTCTAAACCATCCAACCTAATCTGACCTTCTAATATACTGACTCCTAATCATGTCCATCCTCATCACACTCAATGCAAATCTTAACATCTTTAACTCTGCCAACTCCAACTCTGACTCCTGCGTTTTCGTCAGTGCCACCATCTCCAACCCATGTAACATAACTGATCTCACTACCATCGTATAGACCTTTCCTTTCACTCATACTCATACCCATCTGTCACAAATCACTCCTGACACTCTTCTCCACCCACTCCAACCTGCCTGCACTCTGTTCTTCACCCATCTTCCACACTCACCATTTCTCTGAACTGTTGATCCCAAGTATTTAAACTCATCCACTTTCACCGACTCTACTCCCTGCATCCTCACCATTCCTCTGTCCTCCCTCTCATTCATACACATATATTCTGTCTTAGTTCTGCTGACCTTCATTCCTCACCATGGCCTCTTCAACCTGTTCCCAACTCTCACTACAGATCACAATGGCATCTGCAAACCTCATAGTCTACGGAGATGCCTGTGTGATCTCATCTGTCAACCTGTCCATCATCATTGCAAATAAGAAAGGGCTCAAAACTGATCCTTGATATAATCCCACCTCCACCTTTAACACATCCATCACTTCTACCACAGACCTCACTACTGTCACACTGCCCTCATACATATTCTGTACCACTCTTATATACTTTTCTGCCACTCCTGACTTCCTCATCCAGTGCCACAACCCTTCTCCAGGCACCCTGTCATAAGCTTTCTCTAAGTCCACAAAAACACAATGCAACTCCTTCTGACCTTCTGTATACTTGTCCACCAACACCCTTAGAGCAAACATCACAATTCTAGTGCTCTTTCCTGGCATGAAGCCATACTCCGGCTCATTAATCATCACCTCCCTTCTTAACCTAGCATCCACTACTCTTTCCCATAACTTCATGCTGTGGCTGATCAGTTTTATCCCTCTGTAGTTACTACAGCTCTGCATGTCCCCCTTATTCTTAAAAAATTGGTATCAATACACTTCTTTTCCACTCCTCCGGCATCATCTCACTTTCCAAGATTTTCTTAAACAATTCCTGATGTACAGAAATCCTGGAACAGCTTTAAGTGGTACCATTTAATGCAAGAATTATTGATCTTTGGATTTAAGGAGTGGTTTGCAGAGATACCAAGGACAGTGTAAGTTATGATAAGAGCTTGTGCTAAAAGATATGATAGTTTAGCATTACCTTTAAGAGTAAGTATGGGAACATGCAAGGGTGCCCATTGTTATCACAGCTGTTTGTATTATACCTGCAGGCTCTGGAAGCACTAGTGAGAGTTTTGGATGTGGAATAATATGCATTGCTTAGTAAGCAGTTTAAAGTACCATTATTTGTGTATGGGTATTGATTTTTGTCACATAATAAAAGAGGTACTAAGTTGTTTCAGATGTTAGCCAAATGTATTAAGGTGTTGGTTTTGTAAGGTGAGCAAAACAAAATGTGATGTACTTGCAATTAATTATATTCCATCAGGAAGATGGCACAGGAATGAAGATTAAGGAAAGATTAATATATTACATACTGAGGAGTATGGTTGAGGAATACATTAAACATGTTTTTAAAAAGGCCTAAGAAATTTTTAAAAATAGGCAGAAAGATGTAATTAAAACATTGAGGATGATGGATTTAGAACTTGATCAAAGTGCAAACAATGCATTTCTTCATGTTACCTCTTTTGTTATGTATGATTCAGGCAATCCTAAACAAGTTACCAAGAATTCTCTTAAAGTCATATTATTAGATTATGTATGGGTCAGTTTTAAACCTTGAGTGGCTTGGGACTAGTTATAGTGCCAAAGTAGTCTGGAGAGTTGAATATACTTAACCCAGAGCTATATTATAATGTAATCTAGGTAAGGATGTTACCCCATCTTATAGTTTGGAAACGTAGTATGAAATTGAAATAAATATGAACTTAATGATTGGAAATAAGCAGAATTTTGAGAGACATTCAGTGTGAGGATTAGAAACACATAGAGGAGATTTGATACAGAGGCTTAAGACATGATAGGGGCAGCTCCTAGGGATGAAAATGTATGAAAATAAATAAATAAATAAATAAATAAATATATATATATATATATATATATATATATATAGGAATCCTAACTGAAAGACCTGCACTGGTTGAGTTTTTAACTGAATCTATAACAAAGCTGCTGTTAAAAAAATATGATAATTAGTAGGGCATGTAAATATTGCAAACAAACTATAGAAATCAATCCAAAAAGCTCATAAAAGATAAGATATGCAATTCACAAAGACAAAATGGGAAGATATATCTATAGTGCCCAAATATGCAACAAAACCTAGAAGATTTAAGATTTTTTACCTGGAAATGTTTGCATAGATACTTTTATACCCCAAGCAGACCCCCGAAGAATTTTCCTCAGATAGATGGCAAATGTTGGTGGTGTAATTGGGAAGAAAGATTTGCCTGGGTATCTGGAATTGTAATGAGGTGGCAGACTTTAAAAATTCCCTCCAGAGTACTCTGTCAGGAAGAATAGGTGAGCAAATAAGTAAAACAATTTTTTGAGCTCGATACAATATCTGAATTGTCAAGACATAGTAAGGCCTTGTTAAGTCTAATTCTGATGGCTACCAAAAAACAATTAGTAATATATGGAAATAAAAATCTAAACCAGCTATATTAGAAGTAGTGAATATAGTAATAGCAATGAAATAACAAGAAGGGTATGAGTAAATTACATAAAAAATAGAAATTGTGGAAACAATTCATGAAGAAAAAATGTTTTGGAGGAGAAAAAAGGTTTAAGAGAAGGGAGGGAATGAACAGTTTATGTAATGTTGCTTTGATTATATGATATGCAACAATATATGTGATGTATGATGTTTGTAAATAAGAAATTGTTAATATGGTTTGATTACATTCATAAGAATGTAAGTTTGCCCATGTCACACGTGATAATTCTATAAAGGACTGACAGCTCAGCAATAACTGCTAGACTTAATGTCTACCAGACGATTCCCAAGTTTAATACCTGAGCCAGTACGCAATCTCTCGTTCTGCAAGGACTACATGGGATACAAGTTGCTGGCTGTAATTCTTAGATAAGATGACATTAACGTCACTCACTGCATGGATAAGCTAAGTTGTACTGCTATGTTATTAGTAATATGCAGATATGTACATGAGAGCCCTAAAACTATAAAAAACAAGTCTGAAAATTCAACAAATGTTGAATATTGCTGCTCTCATTTATAGTTGTTTTTTCATAGAGTCAAGCTGTGCTTCACCTGGAATGAGGTGAGCGCATCCTCTGAACTTAAATGTACCAATTTATTTAAAAAATAATTTACATAACTATGAATCATTCAACTGAGCAGTGCAAATGAAAAACTGCTTAGCTGAGCACTCTGCCAAACTACTGCATTAGTAAGTATCTCAGGTACATGGAATACTGCACAAAAATAGGCATATGATTAGACATGCACTCATACACATGCACACGTGCATGTACACACACACACACACACACACACACACACACACACACACACACACACACACACACACACACACACACACACACACACACACACGCACACATGCACACACGCACACACACACACACGTGCACACACCCATGCACACACACACGCACACACATTTGCATATTGTAACTAACCTAGCTGCTATTGGATCAAAAAGTCTAAGCAGACCAGCAAAACCACTATATATCACCACTGTGATCCTCAGCTGTCAGCTTCAGCAGTCTGATTGTAGATACTACACATATGCACCCATTTACACATTCTCTGCTGAGATATGTACACATAACCACACATACACACATGCACCCACACACACACACACACACACACACACACACACACACACACACACACACACAGACACACACACACAACACACATACACAAATACACACACTAATTTGCACATATGCACACTCAGACAGGCATAAACAAATCTAATACCTGCAAGCTCTGCATCCACAGTATCTCCATCCATACTTCCATATGTGATTTCAATCAGTGGTCATCCAGCCCCCCTCAACACATATACAGACACATGCTCATTTACACAAACACTTGCATAATCCATCATACACAAACTGCACTACTTACCTGGATCTGCAGTCTGAGCAGGGTGAAGATGATCCTCCTCATCCTGAGCTGCTTCTGAAACTATGAAATGTGTAGGCATATGCAACTAACTTGCTGTGTACATTAAAAGATTTTGGAACTGTATATAAATCATTTAGTACGGATGTCTATGAATTTACTATTAAAGGCAGTTTATCCTCCACAGCAGTGCACCTGAATGCTAATCGATTTCATTACCATTCCTCCCAACTAATTCATTTCCATGCATCATCAAACTTCTTGTTGCTCACCAGACCAAAGCTACATAATCACGCGATGTAGAAAGTCTACATTGGAACAGGATTGCCTAGTATGTGAAGATACTTGCACAGCATTATGCACTATGCAAGTTGCCTTGTATTCCACCAATATGTTCCTGCATGCAAGACGTTTACACTTTCACAGAAGAATATTAATGGGGTTAATGGGATTCACAGACATGTTCATTTTACATGCCTTACAGCTGCACCACAGTCTAGCAGCACGTTTTACTTTTTTATTTTACTTTTTACTTTATTTTATTACTTACTTACTTTATATTTTACTTTTTACTTTTTTTGCTTACTTTTACTTACCAAGGTAAGTGGAGCATGATTCTCACATTTGTGCATATGTGCAATCAGATACACACATTCCCTGACTATTAGCAAGTTGTTGTATCTTTCGGCTTTTCCCGGTTAGGGGTCGCCACAGCGGAACTCCGGTCCTCTAATGATTGGCAGTAGATTTTTAAATACCGAGTTGCCAGCCCTGATGTACAACCTTCAACGAAGGTACGCCCATTCATGCATGTCTCCACACAGAAGACGCTTTAGCTGAGAATCGAACAGGACAACGTCTTACTGTGAGGCGACAACGCTATCGCAGCACCCTATTAGCAAGTAATTTATAAAAATACATTATATGAAATATTCAGCTATAAATAAGGAAAATGTCTTGATTTTATGAAAAATATCACCAGGAAGCATAAAAGAAAACATCCTTTAAATGGACTCTTCCCCACAACATAGGCCATTTTGCAAGGGTAGAACTCTTACCAGTGTGGGCATTACAGGCCAAAAATGAATCTTCAGAGATTGTACCTTATTTTACTGTAATGCTCATACTCTCTGGTATTACTGCTTCAATACATTCTCCAAACTTTTCTTTGTACTTGTACCTACTTCCCTGATAACTTGGATATAACCTCAATATTTTGTCATGCTTGCAATGTTTTTTTTCACTATTAAATGTCCTTTAATGCACTCAGAATTCTTCATGTATATTAAACTGCAACAGAATTGTGAGGTATGAGGATGTTTAACTTTTGCATTAATTTTTTATTTTTATATACAGACACATACACACACACACACACACACACACACACACACACACACACACACACACACACACACACAGAAGCAAGCTCAAGAAAATAACAAGTAAATAAAAAATGAATAAGAAAAGTCTGCACGATGAATGATTGTTTTTGCCCTGAAGTAACCCGAGTCAGTAGAAAAAATACTAACCATCTGTTATGCTGTGATCATTTTTGTGATCAATCATCTGTAACATAAAAGCTATTATACTGAAAACATTTCACTTGAGAAGTGACTATACTTAGCAAACTTAAAGTATTTGTAGGAGGCAGAAACAAAGTTGTTGCAGAGAACTTCATGTACAGTGAACAGTCAATTTTCTTGCTTAATTCCAAAAATAAAAAATTGAAATCATCTTCAACAGATTTAAGGAATAAAGACAAAGCAAACAAATATTTATTTCCCAGGTCTGACTTTTCCACAGTCTTCATGCTATCCAGCTTCCTGCAGGCTCTCTTGCTCACTTGGTACCCTTTAACCTTTCTAATGGTTGCTTATTGGCTGTTTTGCTTTTCATGACTTGTCTCCTGTGTTAAACTATATTGCTTTGGCATTAGATAAATTTAGTTCATTAGAACGATAGCTGGATCATATTTTAAACAGTTATTTTCTGTCTGTGAATACTGCTGACATAAGCTAAATGATGTCCACTTGTCAAATTAACGTATAGTGAAGCTATATAAAATCAGGCAACGTGTTCTTATTTCAAATCAGAAAGGTCTGGGTTTGTAATCAAGGCTTCGAGTAGAGATATAGCAGACTTTATCGTACAATACTTTTCAATCCCACACACAAGCTCAGGATCCTTCAACACTAGTGAAGTGACATTTCAAGAGTGACTGTCATGGTCTAGACAATGTGAATCTGCCCTACTCCTGCCTGTCACTCATCTGACATCACACCTGAGCCCCACCCTTCACCATGCAGATGTCAATGCACACTTGGAGAGCTAGTTTGATCTTTGGAATGGCATGTAATGTATTAGGCATGTGAGAGGTTGCTAAGCTGGTACAGGTGTCTTATTTACAGAGTTTAATATTCAGCACCAGTGTCTCATGCTGCTAATAATCTTGAAAGATGCATTTTAAAATTACTAATTTTTCCTCAGTAAAGTACTGTAGCTTCTCTGCTTATTTGACTCTTACTTAATACGGAGCTCTAGCTATGCCATTTGGCACCATGGGCAGTCTCCCAAATGGTGCTTCTGTAACCAGAGATGAGCGTCAACAAAAAATATGTCCTTCACACAATGTCAAACACCAGTATGACTACTGATACTGTACTTGCTCTTAGCTGAGTGATGATCATAAAAAGCAAAAAAAAAAAAAAAAAATCAATCCCATCAGTCATTTGCAAGGACTGATCAATACCTCTTCTGTGGTACTAATCTCCTCTAACAACGTTTACCTAGGGCAGCTGTGCCTTTTATCCTGCCCTAGATATGCTACTGAGATAAGAGTCCTACTAAGGTAACATTCAAATTGCAGCAAAGATCTGAGGAAACTCCTTAAAACATGTTTATGTTAGAAATAAAAAATGTTACCCTGTAATAATTATGTATTATATCATTACATAGATATTCTGAAGTCAGGCTTGTGAATCTTTAGCAAAGCATTATATTTTACAAGACAGCAAGACCCTAGCACCTGTATGTGGGGAACTTTAATCCCCATGCCCTGTTATATATACTAACTACAAAATCACATATCTTCAATAAAAATATGATTATCTCATCCTCAAATGTGTACGTTATTAAAATAGCATGTTTATGACTGGCAACCTTTTTTCATGGTCTAACGAGAAACTTGCAGGTGAACTGCACATTTTAGAGCAACTCCTGCTCCTAACTGGTGAGTACATTTTAGAGTGATTTATTTATTTATTTATTTACTCTGAAAAAAAATTTATATGAAGGAGGAAGTCTACATTACTGATAAGCAAAGAAAAATCCTAGATTCAGCACAGACTGACATTCTCAGTCTCATACAGGAATGTACAGGTTTGTTTTTAGCAGCTGCTTGCACTATACAACATACACTTACAGCCCCCTTTCGTTTGGACCCATTTAATAATTTACTGGAATAAAGTGGTACTTCAGTATCCAATTTATTTATCTATTGACAAGGTAGCTTATATAGAAATGGAACACAAACTGTCCCATTCAAGCACATATCCAGAACCACTGTCACTAGCTTCACTATTTACAAAGACAGACTTTGAGGTGGATTTCTAACTGTGTTGCTGGCACATTAGATGGATTGCTCTCTATTTTAATTTCTTATACAGAGTTGGGAAACAAGTAAGGAGTGAAAACTGAATCACAGACTTCATTGCATGTCAGGAAAGCCATTTTCTCAATCTGTAAGAATCTTACACTATTTCATTTGAACAGTAAAGATTCATTGCCACTACTGGTCTATTTTATGCTCAAGTGTTTTTATTAAATATTTTGAAAGTAAAATATGATTTTCCATCTCATAGTAAAATTATACATACAGTTTTAAGTTAACAACATAAATAACCATATATAAAAAGGAAATAACACAGCAGTAAAACCAACTATTTACATGGGTGCCTAAACTAATAAATACAATTTATGTCTTTAGAAAACAGATTAAATTTGTACATTAAATCAATCATTTCTCTCTAGTATTTTCACAACTTTTTGCCAAGAATTGTAGTAAGAGGTGATCCCTTCTGTTCTCTTCTTAATAGTTGTTAGTTCCATTCAAGATACGGCAAACAACGTGTTTCTTAAGTCTTTAAATGTTGGAGATGATTCACCCTTCCAGTTTGTTGTAATTATTTTGTGAGCAATGGCTAGGAGAGTCCATAAAAGTGAAAACTTTGTTGTAGGAACACATTGTGGTATAGGAGCATTAAACAAAATTAAAGATTTAGACAACAGAAAATTATCATTAGAAACTATCTGTAAAAATAATTTATTTTATCCCAAAAGGTTTTAAGTAAGTGACAATAAAAAACATATGTTGCCAATCTGCCTTCAACTTTATTTTAAACCTCCAACATTCTATATCTTGTTTAAATATTAACTCAATTTTATGAGGCATTATAAAAGATCTGTGAAGAAATTTCCATGAGAATAACTTCCACTGAATTGAGAAGGAAGTTTGTTTAGAAAATACAAGTATTAATCTTTTATCGTTACCATTAGGAGAATGATTATTAATTGCTTTATAATAGTTCCAACATTTTTCTTTATAATACATTTTTGTACTTTTGATTATTTTATAAATATTTGACAAATACCCTTTTCCTTGAACACTAGATTGATTTACTAGAGCAATCAAATGTTTTATAAACCTACGAACTTTCGGCCTAGTAATTGGATTCATTAACTCTAATCTTCTTATAACATGTTGTCTTAAATCCTGTATTACTAGTCACACGTTGCTATCTAAATTAAATTTATTTTTGACTTGTTCCATTGTTAAAGGTTTGCCAGTTTGTATCAGTTGATATCAATATATTAAATCCTTTTCTTTTGGAATTTTTATCATTGCCACATTGAAAATATTGATATGATTCTTAATACAGGCAATAGGGAATAACATAAATACCCATAGATTTATAGATTTATAGATTTATAGATTCTTACTAAGCTAACTGCCCTTGCGAGCCATTTTAAGCTTAGCCAATTATCCCTTGTGAGACTCAAACCCTGCACCTTGTGTTTGTAAGGCAAACACCTTAACCATTAGGCCACCCTCCCAACCCTGCTTTAATATCAGGATTTTTGTTTAGATAATTGCTTGGCTGCAGTGGTGCAGCGACTAGTGTTGTCGCCTCATAGCAAGAGGTTCTTCCATTCGATTCTCAGTGAGGAATGCTTTATGTGTGGAGTCTGCCTGCCCTCCTGGTAATCGAGTGATGTTTAAAGAAATGCAGATAGGTGCATGAGTGAATGGGTGTGCCTTCTTTGAAGGTTGGGCATTGGGCTGGCAACTCGGCACAGTAAAAATCCACTGCCAATCATTAGCAAACCAGAATTCTGCTGTGGAGACCCCTAACCGGGAAAAGCCAAAAGACTTTTTTACTTTCAATATATCTGATATACATTTAGACCTTATATGTTTATTTTTATTGTCAACTGTATATTCCTTCATCATCCAAAGAAAATGATTATATACCATTTCTATGTATCGTGGAGGCACTGAATGGCTTGAATTTAACCAGATACTTTCATGCAATTGCTTCCGATTATTAGGTATTTAAAAATAAAGATAATGTCTTTATGATAGATGATGATACATAGATCTTAATGTCAGGAAGATTTATGCCCCCTGCCTCCAAATCATTTAAGTGATGATTAATAGCTACTCTGAGTTTGTTAGGATGCCATAAAAAATTAATCATTATGTGACATCCCCACTTTGGGCCAGTAATCAAGGAGCCTGAATCCTTACCACTAACACTGGAGAGGGATCTGCACTTGGAATACGTTATGGATACACTCAGCAACAAGCACAATTTTCCTTAACAGCACACAGGGCACACACACAGCCCAGGGTCTGGGTGTCACTATCTGCTTCTTGCCAGGTCCCCAATAAGGCTCTGCACTGGCACTGTGAAATCAGTGCTTTATGTCCCTGCCCCAAGTAGCTGACACACACACACACACACACACACACACACACACACACACACACACACACACACACACGCACTGTTTGAGGTTTAATTTTCACACACATCTGGAAAATGCTGGCACAGATTACCCACTCAAACAACTTTGCCCAGACTATAAGGTAGATTCACTGCCACCAGTCAGTTGCTATAAGGCACTTAAAAGGGTATCCAATTATGCTGTGTGAAGTTAATATTAATAAAAATGGTAATGTTGACCAAACAGCAAGGCTTTCAGGACTAGCCAGAGTTATCACCAAATAAATATGTGCAAATACTCTCAAAGCTTAAATATTTCCTAAAAAGGACCAGACACATTGCAAAGTTAAAATATATTTAATAATAAATAATAAAAATACAAGAAAATGCTAAATATATATTTATAGTAAACCACACAGTTCAAATCACAGGAAATATTGAAAGTTATATTGATGTGACAACTCATACAAATAAAGAAAAACAATCTCTAAACTAAGCTACACTATATTGCTGAATGAATCTAGGGGAATTACCATTTCCTAATAATGTACTTGATAGAGCAGGGTACAATGAAATATTTGAGAGCAGTCTTTCTAGTCAGGTTCTCCAAAACAGAATACTCAATGCTCAGAGATTACTCCCTGTAAAATATAATATCCAAGATGGCTTGCAGAATTACCTCATCTGGTCACCTGACTCTAGGTTCTCACAGTATACCCCTTTGAAGCTGAAACAGGAATTTAGCATAGATGGCTACAATACACATCTAAATGTTTATGGCAGTGCCTGGTGCTTCCCCTCTTTTTACAGAGCTAATGAACAAAGGCTTCTAAAAGACCCATTGTCTCTAGTCCTATTCAACACTGTGGGATGCCATTTTAATGATTTAACAGCTCACTTACATTTCCCTTATTTTTTCTTAAAGTAAACTAGCTGGTTAACCTCTGCTGTATGAATGACTATCATCTATTAAAACATATACGTTTAATTTAGTTACAATAACACACGTACATTTCTTTCATTCCAGCAGGGTACACTGTTGAAATATTTTATCACAAGCAAACCTCACAAATGCATTTTCACCACAAGCATCTGTACAAATCAGTTTCATATACAAATAACATTATTTACAAAATTCCAGCTAGCTGTGCTGGCACAAGTTATACATCTACTACCCTACTTCTCCTGGTATGGATGGCAGTACCTCCTATTGTCACACATTATTTTATTAAATGCATTTATACATTGTTTAGATGGGGGATAGAGAATGCTTGCATAAGATATAGTAATTTCGGAAAAAAATAATCATTTTAGTTATAGAAAGTCTATCCTTCTTAGTAAAGAAGAATTTATTGCATGTTTGTATGAGATTTTTATATGATTTAATGTATTGTTATAATTATTCCACTTATATCATTGGCTAGTGTAATCCCGAGATATCTGATTTTGTTGTCAACAGATAAATATTGAAAACAATTCTTGTTTAAATCCTTTTCATCAGAATTTATAAGCAGCAACTTTATTTTACTTTCATTAAATTTAAGACCAGAAAGACACTGAAAGAACTCAACAGATTTCACTAAAGCTGTTAATGAGTTATCATTGTCATTTAAGGTTAGCAAGATGTCACTAACAAAGAGCTGAACTTTCATTTCTAGAGTGCCCTTAATTTGTATACCCTTCATATTTGGATTTACCCTGATATAATTTGCAAAGAGTTCTATGTCAGAGCAAACAATAATGTGAATAAAAGGCATCCCTGCTTTGTGCCTTTAGTAATTGCTATAGAGGTAGAGAGGCAAAAACCAATCTTAACATAGGTTGAGGATTTTTCATAAAGTGTTTTTATTAACTATGCAAACGTTTATGAGAAACCATATTCTTCTAGGGCCAAAATTAAATAATTCTAATTAACTGAATCAAATGCATTATTTATATCTAGACTCACCAGGATCATATTTTCCGTTGTGACATTTACATAGCCAGTTAAAGAAAGGATTATTTTAATGTTGTCAAATGTATTTCTATCTTTTTTGAAATTAGTTTGATCCTCATCTATAACAATGGAAATAATTGTTTACTTCTATCTGTGTAAATTGCCATGAATATTTTACAGTCAACATTTAAAAGAGATATGGGTCTATAAGAAGAGCATCCGTTTGCACTTTTTTTCTGATTTCAGAATTGGACATAATACTGTATATTTGCAAGAAGAAGGTATATCAAAACCTTCCTTTACTAGAGTGAATACCTTTAACAACAGAAGTAAAGCTTCTTTGGTTAGTAATTTAAACATTTCTGGAATAATATCCCCCAGGATTCAGTAAACTCCATATAGGAATAGCATTATTCCTACACAGAGTGAATGGTGTCCATGTCTTACATATTAATGAAGGCTCACTGCTGAGATGGAGCTGCCGACACGGATACTGAATGAGTGCTAGGGGTGTGTGTTACACTTCCCACAGATCTGTAACACACTCCCTACACTGACAAAAAAGATAACAGTATCCACGGACACCAAAATAGTGAATGGCGATGAAATTAATGCAGGGGGTGTGTGACAGGTACTGTCACACACCCCCTGCATTGTGAAAGTGCCGCATGACACATTACAGTAAAGAAAGTGTCCTCAGACACTTCATACAAAGGCCCAAAAATAGGCAACAGTTTTTAAATATTGCCCTTACAAACTTAGAAAGTTGATAGAATGACAGGTCTTGCATTAGCATTGATTTTCTGAAGAGTATGATGTGTGAAACTCAAATGTCCCTCAATATTTTCTAACTGCAGTCTTTAATAATTTGTCAGTGATTTGCCAGGGAAACACAATCCCATGACAAATGGACTGAGAATATGAGGCACACATCTGGACATCATTCGGAAATCTGTACTGTTGAGAGGCTTAGGAATGTGAATTCACGTCATGTAGGGAGTGTGTCACAATATCTGTAACACACACCCTGGATTGCAAAAATTGCTTTATGGGACTAAAACAATAAAGTGTCCCCGGACACTTATCTAATAATGTGAAGGTTAACAATTTAAATTTAATGTTTAATGTTTTTTTCTTATTTTTCCTGAAAGTTTAAGCATAGCTGGGTTTGCAGGGGGTGGCACCTTGATCAGTAATCAGTAATATGTGATAATTCACATAAAAAGTTCTTTGAATAATTATATTGTCAAATAGTCACCATGTCCATATGTCCATATATGATAAACAAAGTTCAATCCTCCTGAAAAAAGGATTCCTGATAGTTTATTCACTGGTCATTCACAATGTAATAAATCACCAAATAGGTCCACAAAAATTGTGATGGTTCAAAATCCGAATAAGGCCTCAGGAAGAGAAAACGGTGAATACCCCTGCTGAGGTGCCTGATGTAGAGACATTACTCAAAATTATGGTACAGAAATAGATGTTCCTGAAAACATGTTGAATATTTCATCTACACCTTTATCTCAAGTTGAACTACAACTGTAAAATAAAGGCCTTAATTTTGTACCTGTTTTTTTGTTTCAGAGGGATTTCTTTGCCCAAGATCTCATATCTTTTTGTCGCTTATTGAATTTAAGATTACATTTTGATTCTGTTCCATCTGTTGAGGATCATAATTTGTTTAAATTTCATAAATCTACATTTATGCCCCCTATGCACCACAATGTTTTTATGTTTCAGAACAGTGTTCTCAAAGATTTACATTTTCACTTTAAAGAATCAGAGATTTTGTCCCATAATCTCTCAAAGATCGAACAACAGGTGGCATTGAACCTTCAAAATAATACAAATTTAGTTATTCTACCAGCAGACAAAGGTGGAGCTGTGGTAGTCATGGAGTGGGCTAAATATCATGGGGGAACTGAAAGACAACATGATGATGGTCATTATTATATGCACATGCTTTTGGACCCATGTCATAGGTTCAAACAAAAAAATCAACCAATTTCTCCATGATGCAAAGAAGAAGGGATCATCACTGATTTAGTTTTACATCATCTTACAGTGTCTGCTCCTTGTAACCAACATTTATACCTATTACCAAAAAGTCACAAGAACTTAGAAAACCTACCTAATAAGCCAATTGTTTCTGGGAAAGGTTCACTCACTGAACCACTCTCCCAGTTTCTGACCAAATCCTTAAAGCCTTTGTTAAAATGTGTTAGATCTCAGATACAAGATACTACGCAGTTTTTGCACATCATTTCTGATATGCAGTTAGAACCTGGGTGGTTATTATGCACTCTTGATGTGGCAGCACTACATACCAACATTCCCCATTGGGCAGGATTACAGGCTTTACAATATTGATTGGATAGATCTGAACTATATCCATCAGGGTTCAATACTTTCTTTGTCTGTCTAGCAGAACACTTGCTTACTAAAAATATTTTTTACTATCAAGGTAGATGTTTTTGGCACTTGCAAGGCACTGCCATGGGGGCTTCTTTCACCCCTATTTATGGTGATTTGTTTATGGCCTTCATTGAAGAACAATTGATTTATGACTTTACTCACAATATATATATGGAGGAAATAGATATATGGAGACGGTATCTAGATGACTGTTGGATGGTCTGGAGGGTGGATAGTGATTATTTAACAGAATTTGTGGAATATTTAAATGGTAACCAGTGGGGTAAATACTTTATGGTGAACTATCATGTACAACAAATCATGTTTCTGGATGTTTCGGTCACCAGAAACATTGACAATACTTTGGATAGTCAACTATATCGAAAATATCCACAATATAATTTACTATTGCACGTGACCAGTTTCCATCCTCCTCATATTATAAGGAACATTCCAAAATCACAGTTTCTTTTTATGAGACAGATTTGCTCTAATCCAGATAATTATGAACATGATAGACAAGACCTGATTTGCAGGTTTAAAGCCAGGGGCTACACATCTGGCATTATCTTGACCGCAAACAATTGGGCATCTGCCAAGGACAAACAAAATTCAGGAGCTTCTGATATTCATCTACTGACCAGATAGGGATGTAATACCAACATATTGATGGACAGTATCAATCGACAGTGGAATAAATTGCTAGCTGATCACAAACTATCCAGCATTCTTAATCACAAATGTTCATTTTCCTTTTGTGAGGTAAGACATTAGGTTCATACTTTAGCCACTACAAATGGTGGCAGGGTGTTGATAGACACAAACAACAAACAATCATGGGTGAACTTCTATAATGCTGTGTCCCTTGCGGACACTGTGCACACTGTTGTAGATTAAATAAATGCAAACATTTTTCAGCAAAAACACAGCCATAGTATTTGATATAAAAATTTTAGCCAATTGCAATACAGACTGTATTATTTATCTTGCCAAATGATCTTGTTCAGCATTTTACATTGGACAGACATCTCAACCGTTAAAACTATGCATTACTGAACAATTTAGTGATATCAGAAATAAAAGACAATCTAGTGCCCTATATAAGCATTCAATTGCACACACAACTGCAAATCTCAGATTTACCATTATTGATAGGATTATAGGAGATAAATGCAATAAAACTGGATGGCACTCCATTCTAAATAAAGAAAAAAGTGGATAATTAAGTTGGGTGGTTTATTTCCCCCTGGACGAGAAGGGCTCATATTGGTAACTGTATATATTTAATGGTGAATGGTATTAGTGAATTGTATGGCTTACACTGAGGAAGGCTTTATGTAGCCGAAACCTATCTGGTTCTTCATTTTTTGTACCTTTTATCCCTATATGCCATAATTAGTAATTACATAGTATATTCTACACCACTTTGTGCTGACCTTTTGTTTTTTTATATGGATTGTATCTTTTTGGGCCATAGCACTTGCCGTACTTGTGAGGGCTCATTTTTTCTCCTTTCCTGCACTGGTCCTGCACATCCCTAGCTGCCTTTCATAATGTATTTCCCTGCTTTCCCCCATTTCACCACTTTCTTATCACCACTTTTTTCTTTTCTTTTTTTGGAATTAGTGTGGGTTTAAGTGGGATTAAGTGCCACTAAGCAAAGTTAAGGGAAGCTAACCATCTCTTAGCACCGCTTAGTGCCATAAAAAAACCCTCAAACCAACTTAAAACTGTTTATAACTGTTTTAATCACTCTATCTCATTCACCCACTATTTTGCTCAGCAACAAAATAACCAGACCTGCCAGGTCTTGAACAAGGACACTGTGCAAGACAGTCAGAGCAACATACCATTACACCAAGCCTGACGTGAGAATTATTAATGCTTTTGTAAATATATCATGCATTACAGTTATTTAACATTAGGGGAAAAATGTCATTCCTGCCAAGTTTTGATCCCAGAACCCTGTGCACTACAGTGCAAGCAACACACCACTATGCCAAGTCAGCTGTGGGAGTCATCAGTACTTTTGTAGATATATCCTACATCACAGTCATTTAACATTAGGGGAAAATGTCATCACTGCCAAGTCTTGAACCCAGGACCCCATGCACTAGAGTCCAAGAAACATACCACTACAACAAACCTCTTGTGAAAACTGTTAATGCTTTTGTAAATATATCATGCATTTCAGTCATGTAACAGTACGGAACACGGGAGCTTCTGAGCCAGAGTCACAGCAACACAACACTATACCAAATCAGCTCTGGGAAATCAATGATGCATTTGTAAATATATCATGCACTAAGGGGATGTAACCTTAGGGAAAAAATACATTAGTGACAAAGTTTGAACCCAAACCCATCTGAACTACAGTCAGAGCAACATACCAGTAAGCCAACTGATCTGTGGAACAGAACAACTGTTTTTACGCACGTATCCTGATTGCCAGTCACACACTACTCCCATATATACTGGCCCAAATCACAGTGTACTTGGGCCTCTGACGCAGACACAGAACCAGTACACAGACAAATAAATGCAGCTGGATGTACAGGAGGACTACAATATCTGGTAGAGCTGATAACTCCACAGACTGTTGCTGAATATCCACAGTTGTGCCCCCTATTTATGGTAGGGTACTCATAAAGCCTACTCTGTGTGCACACATACTGGCAGAACAGTGCAGCCTGGGGTTACAAAAGCATGACAGACAGTTCAGTGTCACACATCATACTCATCAGAAAACACGTGTCCATGCTAATCCTGTGTCACACACTGCATGCATGCACATATGTCTAACAAATACATCTGCCATATGAATGACTTAGTAGCTCCATCTGTTACAATTCTAGCATCTGTCACATCTAGACACCCACAGTCCTGGCCCACAGCCCAGTGTGTGGCACAACAACTACATGCATGTCAATACAGCATAGGAATAATGGAGTCCTGCAATGTCCAGTAAAATTGATTGCTCCTACTGCAGTCACTGCCACCCACAGTAGCAAGTTAAAGTCCTGCAGGGTGGGACACATGTCATAATTATGAATATGTGTACCACATGTTGTCTAATACTCTGTGGATGGCACTATTACATAATATATGCACCACAGACACATGCCTCACCTGAACTGTTGTGGGTACCCTCAACCAGGCCATGCTGTGACACAACAGCTGACACCACACCCTCGTTGACAGTTACAGCTTGCTCTCCTCTAATGTCTTCACAATCCCTAGTCTGACTCCTTGCCAAGATGTAGCAGCTGTGGCCTGCTACACATGGAGCAGTATGTCCAACTACCTGCTACAGACCTAACATTTCTCCCAAACACCTAGAGCAGAGCATTCACACAACAGCCAAACTTAAAGAGTTGGGGGGATGTTGAGGTTTTAAAGGATATGTCTCAGTCTGCCCCTACAAACATACACAACTGATAGACCAGCATTAATTGTAGCAGCATGCACAGTCTGATAGAAAAGGATCTATGACACTCACATCTGTCTGTCACCTTACTCACCACAACACTCATGTACACAGTACACTGCTACAGAATCTGAAAGTCTGTTAATAATGGCTAGACATACATACCTCTCAACTGTACAGATTTCCACAGAATGTTCAGATTGTTGCCTCATAGTTTTGGCCTGTTCCCATAACGTTTGTGTTTTTCTGCAAAATCACTGAGATGATATGAGCAATGATGTCACTAAATGATGATATACATTTGAGCTGAAGACTTCAGATCCCTCAGAAAATGTATGT
Source organism: Protopterus annectens (assembly GCF_019279795.1). Lineage (NCBI taxonomy): Eukaryota > Metazoa > Chordata > Ceratodontiformes > Protopteridae > Protopterus > Protopterus annectens. The sequence continues at coordinate 1,232,852,007 of NC_056744.1, forward strand.
CAAAAAAAAACTCTGTTACTCTAGCAAATTGTGAAGTTTATAGGAGCAATATTTAAAATCTGTCCCTAGTTATAACCCTTTGTCCCCTCATTTTGTCATACTTTGTCCACATTTCTTGTGCTAAGAGGTTGACAGTTATGACTGAGTTTCAGGAGTGTAACCACAGTGTACTGTACTTGCAAAAAACAGAAATGTATATAAAGTCTTACCTGTGCAAATGTATGTATTCATAGTAGAAGCTGGAAGCCTCCAACAGCAAAACTTCAAGTAAGTAAGATGAATTTGTTTTACAAATGTGTTATCTCAGTATCAGTGCAGCAAGCAGACATAAATGTCTACAGCTAGAGGTTTTTGTATTGTCTTGAAACATAAATAATTACTAGGTTGAAAATGTAAAAGTGTTTGTGTTATGACTTCCAGTTCTACACAAACATCAGACAGATATGTACTTCTGATGCAGAGATGTTAAAATGTATGTTAGTTGCTGTTAGCCTGGGAAGTGAAGGCAGGTGGCACTCACTGATGTAATCTAAGCTAACCCATTAATGTTGATTATTACTTTCAGACCTGTCTCATAGAAAGACCTTTGCATGTATGTGTCTGTGTATCTGACAACATCCATTCATCTGCATTTGCATTGTTAATAGTAAGGACGTATAGAAATGTAAAATTGTTGACATATAGATGGGAATATAGTACATCTGTCTGATGTTTGTGTGGTCAGCAGTGCTCTATCAGGCATCTCTGCATTTCATGTTGATTTGAAGCCCTTTATCCAAGGTTTGATCACTTGTATTTTGTATCTTATTCTAATATTACATTTGTTTTGTTTTAATTATTCTGTTCTGTTGGAGTTTTAAGAGTCCCCCCTCCCACTCTGTTCTTAAATTTGGTGGCTTTTGAGTTGCCCGCCCCTACTATAGGTCTCATTTTGGAAACTCCTCCCAGTACCATCCCATCATCTTATTCTACTGAGTAGAGAGAGATAATTTGGGAAGGCACACCACCCCTGGGTTTCCCAAATGTAAATCATCGTGTTTCATCCCTTCCCACTTAACATAATAAAATAATTGTACTGTATTTGTGTTGTTTCCTACTTTATTAGTTTATTTTGCCTTTGCTGCCTGTTCTCAAAAGTACTCAGTTGCACTTATTCTGCTGCATTTATTACTGCTTGTTAGTAGCCTGATTACAGTTTAACTAATATTCTAAGCCTTTTAGTTTAATCACTTGGGCTTCAGGCCAGTTATTTTACATTAAGAAGGTTTGTGGTCCACACTCTTGTGGGAGTAGAGGTTAGATTCTGCACTTCTGAGCTGGGAATTTCTGGTTAAAGGCTTATTATGCCTGCTTATTTCTACTGTTTCTTTCTGAAATTGGTGCACCTTGTTTGCTGTAGCATAGACTAGATTCAGATCAGCTGAATCTAGCTTTCTTTGTATAAACTGAGCACTAATCCAGGCCATCTCTTTGGAGAGGGTTCCTTTACTCTAGTGGCAGGATTGTGCAGTTAGAACATGTCTGTTTGAAGACTGCTGGAACAGAGCTGAGTTTTGAGCTTTTTTTTGGTTAATTTGTTAATTTGTTTAAATCAGTTTGTTCTTGTTTGCTACTGTTATATTTAAGTGTGTATCTGTTCTCCTGTGTTAAATTGACCTAAACAGAGTTGAAATATCTTTAGCATAGTCTAGTTACAGGTTTTGCTGTATTCAGATCTGTTTGTGTGATTCCTGTGTTTCCTGCTACACCATCTTGTGTTGGTCAGGGCATGCCTGCACTTATTGGGAGTACGTAAACTGTTTGGAACTAGTATGGCATAGAGTGTTGAGCTAAGAGCTCAGGAACAAGGGTTGGTTGGTCAATTCCAGTGTCTCTATTTTACCTTTGTTTGTATGGTTTTTAAAACCAGCATCTGTGTGGGTTTGTGCATCTTTGCCTGTCGCACACCACTGGTGTGCCATTTTAACCCTTTGTGAGGTATTTCAGTTGCATTTTTTCCCTTTCCAGCACTCCTGTGAGAGTGAGGTCCTCACATGCAGCTATTGTATTGATTTTATCCAGCCATACTCACACCCATAGGTAATCTCCTCAGATAGTAACCACTATACTATCCGTGACCTCTGTTCCACAGATTCTGATAACCATGGACGAACAATGTGAGACAGTGTAGCAACTGCCTGATGTACACAGACAGCCCTCTACTACTACCACCTAAGAACATAATATGTGAGAGATGCAATCACATTTAGAACCTAGGATCCTTGTTGTCTCAGTCAAAAACCAGAACATGATTGACAGACCATGATGCTTTGCCACAGATGGCCTTCATCTGTCTCCCCTGGGCTTTAGGCTTCTGGCAAAGGCTCCTGCCTCCACCATAGTGCCTTTTTTAGCCAAAGTCATGACCACAAGATTACCAATGTGAATAATTCATATAAACAAAATTAAAGGTCCTGCTGCTAGATGCTAGGAGTTTTAGCATGAAACTGCACTCACTGCAAGCATTCCTTGCCCTGGAAGATGCTAACATTTGTGCAGTCACTAAAACCTGGTTCAAAGCTGTTTAGAGCACCCCAACCTTACCAGGTTACACATCCTACCATACTTTCAGACACCAAATGGAGGGCTACAAAGCCAAAGGAAGTGAATTTTTAATATTTATCAAACAAACACACCTCTAGGCTGGTCAAACTGTATGATTCACAGAAGACACTGCGAGTGCAGTTAATTGTTGACAAAACACATATTCAAATCATAGCAAGCTACAGACCCCCAACTATGACTCAGGACAACCACTCCATCTATCTCTACTTACCTCAATCCATGAAGATTCAACCCTTTACCCTGATCTTGGGTGACCTTAACTACCTAACCATGGAGTGCAGGACCTATTCTAGTCCAAACATGAATGGCCAGAGATTCCATGACTTTGTCAATGGCAATGCATTGGATCAGCTGGTAGACACCCCTATGAGAGGTGAAAATATCTTGTTCCTGGTCCTAACCAACACGAGTAGCCACTGTAGCACTCCTACAGTTTCATCCTCCTTAGTAAGATTCGACCTTAAAGCAATCACGTTTGATGTCACCATCTCCCCTGACCCCCCCCCACTCCATCAGGGTCACATGAAAAAACATGTCTGAAGTTGACTACAATCTCCTGAGAGCAGTTATAAGGAGCTGCATAGCCACCATTCCTTAAGATGGAACTAGTACTAATGTCCAAGCCTACACAAGGAAAATATATGAACACCTACATAGCTGTATGGACTCAGCGATATCTGACAGGGCCAAATCATCTTCCTCAAGGAAGAGTAAACCTGTCTGGTGACTCCATCAGGGTCACATGAAAAAACATGTCTGAAGTTGACTACAATCTCCTGAGAGCAGTTATAAGGAGCTGCATAGCCACCATTCCTTGAGATGGAACTAGTACTAATGTCCAAGCCTACACAAGGAAAATATATGAACACCTACATAGCTGTATGGACTCAGCGATATCTGACAGGGCCAAATCATCTTCCTCAAGGAAGAGTAAACCTGTCTGGTGGACAGCAGCAATAAACAAAATCTATCATAGAAGGAGGTAATTGCTGTCCAGGGCCAAGAGGGAGCTGGTGCCAAGTTTGAAGCAATCTCCCTTTGTCTGAACAAATAAATAAGGTCACTGATGAAATCCTGTAAGGCTAACTCCAAGTCCAAATTGGCCACATCCACCAAGGACAATCACAAGGTCTTCTTCACATATGTCCACAATCTCAAAGGCAACACCCAAATCCACTCTAAACTGGTGGTCAATAACACAACATACACAAATGCCATAGATATACCCAACCTGCTGGCAGACAGGTTCAGTGAAAATGTCACCCCCCTGTCCCCCATCAGTACACAAGGACATCCCCAGCACCTGCCCCTGTCCCCTCATTACCATGGAGCAGCTCCTTAATGCCCTCTCAAAGGGAAAAAATAAAGTCTCCATGGGACCTGAGAACATCCCTGCCTGTATCGTACATGAACTCATGCATGAGCTCTCAGCTCCATTAGACACCCTATTCAACAACAGCTTGAGCACTGGCTTCATCCAAGCTGCATGGAGGATAGCCACTGTTATCCCTCTACACAAATGTGGAGCATCCACTGACCCAGGCAATTATAGGCCTATCAACCTAACTAGCCTGATCTGCAAGGCCATGGAATGCGTTATCATAGACCTTATAAAAACAGACCTTGGCAAACTCCAGACACTGCACCCCACACAGTTTGGTTTTGTCAAAGGGAGATCACTGCTGTTAAACATGGTTGACTTCTTCAAAACAGTCACCAAAGCCATGAACAAGAGGAAGATGGTGCACAGTGCCTACCTTGACCCAGCCAAAGCATTTGACACTATTCCACACTCAGGCATAATAAATAGACCCTCCCAACTAGGTATCAGCCTGTATGTTACCAGGTGGTAGCTAACTGGCGCACTGATAGAACCCACTCAGTCAAAGTAGGGGAAGCCACTTCTAGTAGTAGACCCATAATGAGCAGTGTACCCCAAGGATCAGTCTTGAGACCTCTACTGTTTGGCATTTACTTGTCTGAGGTGCAAGCCACAACCAGTGGTCTGTGGCCGACCAAGTGTGCAGATGACTGCAAGCTGGGTGCTGTCTTACATTCCCCTAGTGACGTGAACATCCTCCAAGAGGGCCTTACCCAAACTAATGACTGGTGCCAGAAACATGGCCTCAAAATGAATGCTGAGAAATGCATCATTATCCCTTTTGGGGAAATTTTCATCCCCACTACTTATGATATTAATAACAACATACTAAGCATGCAGTCAGTCGTGAGGGGCATGGGTACCCAGGTTTATAGCAACCAGACTTTTGACCACCATGTTGCCTCCATTGTACAGAAGGCTGTCTACATGGTCCACCTCATACATCAGGGTATGTCATCCAGGAATAAGGAGGTCATAACATCCCTGTACTCCTTCCTTATCAGACCCATTATTGAGTACAATACCCCCTTTGGCATTTATCTTGCCATGTACATGCAGCAGTTGGAGAGACTACAGAGGTTCTTGACCAGGAAAATCCAGGGTCTGAAACAGCTATACTATACAGATAGGCTAAAAGCCCTGTTCCTCTACTGTGTGAAATTCCCTAAGCTTCACTATTTGTCATAACATTAAGGGGCTTCTGATGTGCAAAAACTGCTGTATGCAATCACTACAGAACTGTATGACATTTTTGTGGCCATACCTGTGACCTCTGCATCTGTCTGCAGATTGTCCTGATGTTTGACACATACTTTCTTTCTATCTGTCATAAAATTGTGGTTTTCTGGAAAAATGTAGGAAAGTCTTGACAGACTAACATTGCAGATTGATGATGGATATTGCCATGCAACAACACATACCCTTTGGAAAGTGCATTAAAATGCACAACCTATTCTGGTATTAACTTTCCATGCTTGTCACAGCAATATGTAAAGGTTGTGCTCAATGTTTGGTGTTTGCCCCAGCTTTCCATATGGCTTTAACCAGATGTCTTTCTGTGAGAGGTTGAGAGGTATGCTGGTGGCCGTAACATAGATAGACTGCTGAATATATACACATACACACACACACACACACACACACACACACACACACACACACACACACACACACACACACACACACACACACACACTCATGACCTGCCCTTGCTGATAGCACAACCTCTACCTGCCTAGATTTACAAATGATAGTGCTGTGATCTGTGACAACAACTGAAACATATGTATAAAAACACCACAGAGCTACTATAGTGTTGCAGTGTCTGCCACTACTATTGAAGTGTGTGACATTTGCAGGGGCTGTTAGGATTGACAATGGTGGGTTCCCAGGCTCTTAACATGGTAGAGTAATCTGAAACACAGACGCACTGCTGCATGGGACATGCATTGAAACACATATGCACACCGAGTTGACACTTTTCCTAGTAGATGACCTACCTATCTAGTTATGTACAGTACAGACTGATATGATTATTGCATGCACCACAGTGTCTTTGTGTTAGAAAATATGTGACTGTGCTTGTAAGGTAGATGACATCAACAGCCTGTTTAAAGTAATACCACGGGGAGGGGACCAACAGGCAGGCCCCAAGCAAGTCAAAATACCCAGATAGAATAAAAAAAAATAAAAAAGTAATTAAAAAAGAAAGCTAGAAAGTACAGTTTGTACAAAAAGTATGCATCCTGCAGTACAAAAAGAGCCTTAAATAAAACATGTAAGTAATTAAAAAGGTTAAACAAAACTACTAAAATATGCAGACTCGTTGATGGAATACATAGATCAAAAGACATTTCATAATTGTGTTAATAGTGCCAAGAATGCACATAATAGAAGAGGTCCTATATTGAAAGAGGGCATCTTTATTAGCAACAAAAATTATACTGCAGAACTACTGAATGATTATTTTACAACATTAGTAACATCAAAGAGTATCCTTTTAGAAGAAATTTTAGAAACTGATAAACCTGCCACAATATGTTCAAAAATCTGTGGGGTCATGAATAGATTTGTCTTATAAAGTATTAGAAAGAATAGTTCAGTCAGGTGTAACAATATCAGATTGTTTTATTAATAGTCTTAAAGACCATTTGATATGGCTATATATTTTACAGGATGTGGTTACGTTGACCTGGAAGTCAACTAATGTTGGCCTACATATAAGAATGGCATGCCGGATGACATTTCTAAATATTGTCCATTAAGCTTGACCTCACCACTGCACAAGTGTTTTGAGAAGAGATTATCATCTCTATTGAACAATGAGAATGATTTAGTCCTAGCAGATCTGAATTAAAATTATTTTATGAAAAGAAAAAAAAACATTAAACACTAATGAATCTAGTACAGTTTTATAAAATAGTCAGCATCTCACTTGATAATGGCATTAGTATACAGTGGTATAGCTGGGGGGTCTACTTCAAAACGTCTAAAACCCATAACATCAAATGACATAACATGGAAAATGTGCATCACAACATCAAACACTACAAATCACATAAAAATAACATCCCTTCCACATATAACAATGCCACACTACCAAACTATCTTTCTACAGGGGTGCAAGCCCTCTCGCACTGCATCCCCAAGTGGGGGGTTCTGCCCCCCACAACTCCCGTAAATTAAATATATCAACTTCGAGATTGCACTACAGTGGGAAAAAGTTAATTTCCTAACCTCACTGTATGGCAATCACCATAAAGAATGTGCACATAATGTCAAAATCACTTACCTATATAGCCTAAAAACCACATGCAGAGTGGCAAAATAAACAGTATATAAATAGTATAAATTCCTGCACTATATAAATAATAACTATAGAAATGAAAACTACAACATCTCATAGTGATACTACAAGATTAACAGATTAAACTATAACATTTACATATGTGCTGATACACTATTACATATTATACATTTTAGATGTTATGAAATTTGATGTTATGAGTTTTAGATGTTATGGGTTTTAGATGTTCTGGTTTCGATGTTATGAAATTAGATGTTATGGGTTTTAGAAGTTTTGAAGGGGACCCATATCTGGAGCCGCCAAAGGCCTTCAGCAGTATTCCTCATGTTGTAATTACAGATTTCTCAATAAAGCAGAATATTAACTCTTACTTTAGGGATGAGATGCTGTTTAAAACATAGATGTCAACATGTTATTTGGATAGTTGTTATTCTAACTGTTATGTACAAATACAGCACACTACCACAAAAACTGTAAGATACCAACTGGTACACAAACACCTGTTTACAAATTAATTTAAGTGGCTAGCATGAGCCCTTCCCCCACAAAGTCCCCTTTTGTGATTCAGAATCATGTTAGAGATTGCAAGGTAAGATGTCATTATTGACTAAATTGTACATCTCTTCACTCACATTTGCCAGCACAACATACAGATCATTGCTGAACCATAACATGTTAGTAACCTGCTGCTCATGTAGGCAGTGTCCTACCCCAGTCACTGTCATGTACACAAAAGTAAACACACAGAGACACACACACACACACACACACGCACACACGCACACACGCACACGCACACACGCACACACACACACACACACACACACACACACACACACACACACACACACACACACACACACACACACACACACACACACACACACACACACAGTCCCTCACTCTATGCCCTGTCTGCCTCCTGTAGTTCCACCCACTCTGTAATAGCTTAAGTACTATTATGGCACATATGTATTAGGCCTTGGTGGTTTAGTGTATCCGCTCTGATCCCTGCACTGCTATTATTGCCATTACACCACTTTACTAATTCTTTCCTGTTGTCCAGTGGTTCCCTCATCCCCAAGCCCTGTTATGATGTCAGTTTCATTACAGATCTTTAAAGAGTGCTGCCTGGTATGTAGCACATTTCCCCACTCCCCAGTCTCCATTATGCTCTTTAAAGTGAAATACCTGGTGTCTAGTGCACCCCCCACCCCCTGATCACCATACTATCCTTGGTGTCATTGTGTCACTTTAAGAGTAATCTCTGGAATCTAATGGTTTTCTTTCACCATGGTAATGTTAAGCAGTTGAACATGAACTTTTGACCATGCCAAATACTACAATGTGGTAGGGATGGCTGTGCTAATGTAAATGGCTGAGTGGTTTCTTGAATTGCTTGGCTATGTGAATGCCTTCCTGGAGGTAGTTCCAATGAGAGAGCACATGGCCAATTAGCATATGCCTTTCCTCTTGAATACCTCATTACCATTCAGCATAACCACAGAGCCAGCCATTTATGGTGCTAGGTGCCTTCATATTAGTAGACCATGCAGCACCTTGTAAGAATGGTTGCTGAATATGGAAAAAGTATTGCAATGTGTATATCTCTGTGTATACATAATGGTACCTTAATGAATTTGTCTGATCGTATCCCACAGTTCCCGTGTTGGTGTAGAGTATTTGTGTTTTGTGGTCAAAACTGGCATGCCATCATCAATGAATATCTGTTTTTGAGGTTCATTATTTCAGATTATAGTATGTTTCTTCAGGAGTTCCACAGGGCCTGGTTTTATGCCTTATTTTATATGTTTTCACTGCTGCCCACAAAAGTTATTTATGGGTGCCCATATACATAGATGATATAAACTAGGTGCATTTTAACTTCATCTTTTTTTTGTATTAATTTGTATCTCTCTTACATATTTGGAAGATTAAATAAATATGGTTTATATATTAACTCAACAAAATGTGGTGTATTATATTTTGGTGCATTAAATCTGCTTACATCCTTCACTTGGGTGTTATTAAAGTTAAAGGAATTCTTGAATACAGGGACTTAAGTGTGTACATTAATTCAAATTTAGATTTCAAGAATAACTCACCTATTGCTAAGTCACAGGCCATGTTCAAAATGGAAGTATGATCAAAGAGACTTTAGCTCCAGGTTAGTATGTAGTTTGCCAAAGTTACTTACTACCTATGTTAGGCCATTTATTGGATGTACTTCTTTATTTTGTTCCTATTCCAAAAATTATTTATCTTTGTTTGAAAGTATGGCTATACTTCTTTATTTTGTTCCTGTTCCAAAATGTATTTATCTTTGTTTGAAAGTATGTAACAGAAGATTATGAAAATAATTCTTGATTGCAAAACTTTCAGTATGCTATCATTGGTTGCAGGCTAGATTGTGTTTAGTATAAGGTGGTCTTCATGATGAGGGTATTTGTCTCTTACTGAATGTTGATATGCTGCATTCTAACAAAGTATCTAGAGGAAAGAAAGTATACTTTCCAACTCAAATGTAAAACAGTCTTTGGAGCTAAATTTATAACCCAAAGCATATTTATTGAGACAGGTTGCCTTTGCATGTCAGAGTAGTTATTCTGCTTTATTTAGGAACATGCTAGATGTCTGGTCTGGGAACACTTTCTACTCATGAGCATGAAGTCTGCATTCTGATGGTATAAGACCTTTACACAGAGTAAACAAATTATGAAGCCATGTACTCAAGAGCTATCAGAAGTAAACTTAGAGTTTAAACTGGCACAAACCAGAGCATATTGTATTGCATCACAACCAGGTAGGTCAAATCACCTCTGTGTCAGTTCTGAGGTTGTTACATTTATATCTGTAATTGTTGAGGCTAATAGGGTTATTTGAAAGCTTCATTAATCTGATTTTGTGTTGATAAATGCTCAAATTCAATCAAGGAATAAGAAAGCAATTTTTGTGGGATTGTCAATACAAGAAAGATAGGTGATATTCTATTTAATAGTCTAATAGAATGTTTTGTTCCCATTGTTATGGTTTCTGATCATAAGAAAAGTAATCCATCCAGTGGAACTGTAAGATCTCCAAGATGAAAGATAGACAGAAAGAAACTATTGAGATATTTCAGAGCTTGCCCAGCTTCTATTAATAAGGTAACGTACAGCAGACTAAATAATCTTCTTCAAGACTCATTCAAAAATCAAGATATACTTATTCATTAAATCTGACTACAAATTTAAAAGATAAAACACATGGCCATATTTAAACATCTACATAATTATGAATTCATATAACAGCAGGGATATCTTTAAAGGATGGTATGAAATGTATTACTGAGATTCACAATTAGGTAAACATTTTTGCTGAGAGCTTAACAGATTGCAATCCTACAATCTCCCTTTTTATTGGCCCAATTGGGAATTGACCCTTATTGCAGGAGAGTGACATAAATAAGTCTTTATTTGTTATTAATGGCTGTTTCTTGAAGGGAATAGTTGAGAGTGTGCTTCCCTGTTTTTCTGATTTATTTCAAAGATCCCTGGTTGAAGATTTTGTGTCCAATATACAGAAGGAGGGAATTGTTATTCCAATTGAGAAATGTAAACCAAGCTTAAATGTTGATAACTACAGATAACTTAGTCTCAGCTGTATGCCAGAGTAATGGTTTGAATGTGCAATTGGTTTGTCCTTCCATCGTATGTTTGATTTAATTTCTCATATGTTTCAATATGGTTTTACTTCAGGGAGATCATGTTTATTGAATAATAACTAATGAATATTTATGAATATGTCATCAATTCTCTTGATGCTGGCTTGGCTGTAGATGTGGTATGTTTTTGTTTTGCCAAAGCCTTTACATCTGTTTCCTGTGATGATTTGTTGACACCTTAAGGAAGATTGATATGAATGTCTATGTAGCAAAATGGGTAGCAGACTAGCTGATGGAAAGAAAGTGTAGAGTTAAAATTAGAAACTTTCTTTCAGTTTTCAAGATCATAAGTATGAATAGTTCTCATATATCTAAATGGGGACCAATATTCCATCATTTATTAATATCTGACTTCTCAATTTCAGAGTTTGGTTTAGTAAGTTAGTGAATGACATTAAAATTGGTAGCACTGTTGCTAACACTGTATATCACTACTACATTCAAAAATATTTGTATAGCTTAATTAATTAGGTATCATCAAAGGGCATGAATTTTATCAAAACTTGATGTACAGTTTTGTACTTTGGGGCCAGAAATCCTGTTATCTCTGTGCATTGGATAATTATATTCATCTTCAAACTTGGTCAAGGACTTGGGTATATTAGTATATATTCCTCTGTGAAGTTTGTTGTTAATTTCAAAAATATTATTAGGTCATGTTATGGTCACATTAGCAATATTCCATGATGTATTACTAACAGAGATAAAACTGCCTTGTTTAAGCTATATACCACCAGCATACGTCGGGGTGTTGAATTTGATGGCTGTTATTGTATAAATCCATGTTTATAAGAAGGAATGTTGAGACTTTGTACAGAAGCCATTTTTCAGTGAGAGATTTAAACAACACATCTAAAAATGTTGTGTATGTAGTAAATGTTCTGTATTTTATATATCAGGAGTTGTATGAAGATTTCAGGAATGAATTTATGAGCATAAGTATGATATTAGCAAAGAAATTCTAACAACGCACAATACAGGCATTCTGTTTTATGGGAATATTTCAGACAGTTTTATTTTTATGTGTTGGATTAAATCAGAATTAATTTAAGAACAGATGATATAGTGAGTGTTTTAGATGCCAGAGAATACAGCTGTCCTGCTATTTTAAATGCATGTATGTTAACATCTGTTAGTGGCATGAGCATTAAAAAGAAGAAGCATTTTTTAAAAGACCACTTTAGCATTAATTGGTCTAGGTATTTTTACATGACTGTAGTCTGTTATAAATTGTTTTGTTTGTTAGTGGTTTATCACAGTCTCAAAAAATCCATTATGGCAAAAACTGCAACTGTGAGGTTTTTAGACTTTAGAATAATGAGTTGCATTTTCTTGCTCTTGTAACACCAGTTTTATTGTATCAGCAAGATTTCTGGATAACATCTAAGCTATTCAGAAGACCAAAAATCTTATTTTCTACACAGTGATGTACGGACACATGTGGGGTGATCTCTCTGTTTAGCTTTTTAAGAATTGAATGTCCCTGCTCTTTTTGTTGACTTTAACTCTGCAAATGTACTGGTCTGTCTAATACTTTTGCCAGGGCCTTAAAATATATCACAAGATTAACTCCGCCTGCAGTCATGACAAATTCATCACCCAGTGCCTTCCATGCCTTTGGAATAAACTTAGCCTTCATGTCAAACAAAATAACATGCTATTTCTATGCTATCACTTGTTTAAGCTTTCAGCTACAAGTGTTTCTTCATCACATTGATAACTTTGCTATAATTGCTTATGCTATTACACCACTGTATGAAATATCCTCTTTGGTTTCATTTATTTGCTGAGGGTAATTGCAATCTGCATAACTTTTGTTGGATTATACTGTGATACTGTGCATGTAGGTCAGATATGCAATGATATTAACATTCCTCACAGAAGTGAAGGAGTTTTGTGCAAATACTTCTTAGAGATTCATTGAAGTATTTATTGTCATATTCCACAGTGGTGATTTTGCCATAAATGTTTCTATAGCACTTTTGACATCTGAAGAAAACTACCAACACTTTTTATCAAATTTTCATAGTTAATCTGAGCATCTGATTTTTATCCGCATATTTAGCCTGACTCTTCCTTGATTTATGTAGATTCTGCATAAAGTTGCATCTGTTTAAATAAACATGCATTATTAACTCAGTAAAATAATCATAGATACAGATTCCTCATTGCTAACTATACATGGGTTGTATTAAAAAGCCTTCAATAATGACAAATAACAAAGTGTTCCTCTTTCTGGTCCTCTGCAGGATTTTCAAAAGACCATTGACATAGTTTTGTTGCAAAGAAATTGAGAGGTATTCTTCCTTCTCAGTGCTGTTTGTACACTACTCCAACAATGCCAATTAGTCCATTCTTTTTGCTGTTCAAATCTATTTTTTATAGCAAAGACTGGTACATTCTGCCAACTATATTATATTACTGCATGTTCTTTTGTGAAGATTTTCAACCAGGCTGTGTCTGAAAAAGGTTAAGTTTTGATCGGTGAATTACTGTGATTAATAAACAGCAAAAAAAAACAAAAAAAAAAAAAACAAGCATACATACATAACTACATAAATACATACATATTAAATAATTAAAAGCTGTTATGTTCCAGCTTAGGAAAGGGGTCCATTCTTATCACACATACCTGTCATCTATGCCTGATTTTTGCAGAACATCCCTTATTTTTATTCGTATTTTGGCTGTGTCCCTTGTAAAATTTTTGATTTTCTGGTAAATCATTGAGGATTACGGTTAGTCAGTAATGGCAGATATTAATGTTCCATACTTCTTATTGTTCAGAAAATGCATGTTGATGCAAAACTGGTTGTTATGTTAACTCTTTAGGTGTCTTAGAGTAATAGCTAACACTTGTCTCTGATTTGGGCTATTGGCCAAACATTATTGTTGGCTTTGTACAAAATACTTCAGCAAAGAAATTGAGACATTTATAACTAAGTGTAAATTCTTGGAGAAATTAAACAAGGACAGCATATCTGACAGATAACATATCAGACCTTAATTTACAGAAAACACAGTCACAAATCTACAGTGTTGGCCAAATTAATAGAAACATCAACAAATAATGGTCATTTCTTAGTTTCTTTAGTGATTTTCAGTCTGGCTTTTTCAGAAATTCACAAAATCATTTCAATTTGCTAATTCTTTAAGAAAAAGCTGTTTAGCATGAAATTACTACAGGTTACATATCTACTAAAGTGAAATGACGTCATAATAACGCAGCGCCATAGTCTTAAAATAGTCTTAAAATGGGTAAATTGGCTGACTTAATGCCATGAAAGGGTGCACAAGTTGAGAGTCTGCTCAAAGAAGGTGTTCTTGGATCAGAAATTGCCAAGAAGGTTGGAATTAGTCAGTCAGCTGTCTGTCAGTTGAATTTGTAAGAAACTGAATACTGAAGGACTGCCACCCAGATGTTCTGGCAGATGTGGTCACAGAAGGTCCAAAAACCCTTGGGATATTTCATATCTGATCAGAGAATGCCATAAGAATCATAAGACATCCAGGAGACACCTGCAGGGGATGCTGGAACAACAGGCCATTACAATGATTTCCAGAACTCTTAGCCCAAGACTTTTGGAGGCTGGGTTTCGAGCTTGCAGACCTTTGAAGAAAGAGAAATTGTACACCCATGTGAAGGCAAAAAGATTGCACTGGGTGAAAGAGTTTCAAAACTGGTCAGAAGAAGATTGGGAACAGGTTGTTTTCAGTGACGAGAACTTAATACAGTGTTCAGATCAGCAAGTACAGTATGTCAGACAACAATCTAGACAGCAGATGATGGACAATTGTATCATTCAGTGCATTAAGCACCCCACTCAAGTGATGGTGAGGAGCTTTATGAGCATCTTCAGAACAGGTTAGTTCTACATTATTCAGGGAAACATGAAGCAGGAACAGTACAGAACCGCACTGCAGCAACGTCTGCTCCCTCAGCTGTGTGACTGAGTATAGAAGAAGGGATTTACTGGAACTGAGGAATTCATCTTCATGCACAATGGTGCCCCATACTACAAAGGTCAACAAGTGACAAGTTTCCTTGAGGTCTATGGCATTGAAGTGTTACCATGGATGGGTAACAGCCCAGATATGAATCTAATAGAGAACTTGTGGGCTATTCTGAAGTCAGAGATGAAGAAAAAGACCATAACAAAAAAGCAGCAATTGTCTGAAGAACTCATTTCAGCTTGGGCGTGCAATGCTTCTATGACTGAACATTGCCAAGAACTTGCTTGTTCTATGCCTCAATGAGTTAGATCCTTGATAATGGCCAAAGGGTCATTCACAAAATATTAGAACATTGTATAAGAACATTTTCTGATATAACATGAATTATATTTTTTGTTATTTCATGTACTCGTATTGAGTTATATGGTGAAACAACAATAAAAACAAAAATAAAAACTCATATTTTATTTAACATTTGTTAACCAGGAAAGTCCGACTTGGAACAAAGCCAATTTTCAGCAGAGGCCCAGGGAGAAACACGTCAGACACATGCCTTTGTAATGCGGGAGGAAACTGGAGCACCCAGAGGAAACCCACATGAACACAGGGAGGACATGCAGACTCCACACAGAAGGCACCCTGGCTGAGAACTGAACTGAACCAGAGAACCTCTTGATGTGAGGTGACAATGCTACTGCTGCACCACACAATGATGAAACCAAAAAATTAAATGTATTTTAGTAAACCTGCCTAAAAGACAATTAAATTGATATTGAGATGTTACAACCTTGTAGGTGGCACATATTATATTAAGGATGGATGTGGGATGATTAGGTTTCTCACAACAGTAATCTGGATTTCTTGTTTGCATGTGTTTTTATATTTGTGTCTTTTCCAGATTTTGTGATGATCAATGCTGTTGCAGCAGTGTCTTCAGCAGCACTTCAGCTAATGGAAGATTATGTTTAAGATGTATATCATTTTGGTGAATCACAAAAAGTGTATTGTGCTGTAAAATGAAAGCACTGGTGAGGAAAAAAAGTAACAAGGGTGTAAACAATATCTTTAAACTGCTTTCAATTTATATCTCAGAAGATGAAAAAGAGTACATAAGGAGATTTTAGACTATACAGCGTTGTGTTATATGGCAGCACTGTGAAACTGAAGTAGAAGGTGAGAAGATAATTGGGGGCATGGGTTTCCATTGTTGTAATTCAAGTCCTTGTGATGAACGAAATACTTTTTCACAAGTGGGGGCTGAGCTTCACAACTTGTTGCTAGAGATGCTGTGTGGGGGTTATTTTAATGGTTCACTGCTATCTCAAGCAGATGACAGGTGTGACAGGGAAGTAGAGTTGAACAGAGATGCAGCACTCAGGTAAGCTAAGTACAGCACATACCATCTTCCATTTACGTTGCTTCTCTGAAGGAGAGCTAGACCTGAATGCTATGGTGGCACCTTGCATCAACTAATTCAGTTCATGTGGGATTATTATAGAAATAGAGAGAATGACAAAACAATTCTGCTGGGCTTGTCACATAATTAAATCAAACTATAGACCTGGGCAAAAATAACTGCATGTGGCTGAGAATACATTCATTTAAATGCACAAGCAGAGAAGGACTAGTAGATCTTAGGATATCAGTTTTCTGTATGCAGACATAAGTAACATGCAATGCAGTTCAGGACCTGTAGGTTCGCTATTCATATTTTTGCTTGCATGCAGCAAGGCTGCAGTCCCCTTAATTTGCTTTCACCTTGAAATACAGTTCATAAATTGATGTATGCTACACATTTCATATTCTGTTACTAAAATAGC